>NC_068988.1:55448948-55453747 GCF_001194135.2 Octopus bimaculoides
ATTGAAACTCGAAGCAGATACAGCTGTGAATAAATAGTGGTTAAATACTGAGTTAAAATTTCTTTGGATAGTTTTGAGTTTCAATGTTCCAAAAAAGAACTTTATGCATATATATATATATATATATATATATATATATATATAAATATACACATACACATACACATAACAGCAGTATATAGAATACAATACATACATATATATAGTATGAGTTCCCACAAAGTTTCCATTAACTAAATTCACTCACAAGGCTTTGGTTATAGATAAAAAGACACTTTCCCAAGGTGCTGCACAGTGGGACTGAACCTGAAAGCTCATAGTTGCAAATCAAGCTTCTTAACCGCACAGCTATTCTTGTGATTTCAATAAGTGAATTTAGTTCCTATACTTATTGACTTATTCATGTCTGTGATTATATATCGGAATATGTAAGGACTGGACAATCAGAATCATTAGCCCACTAGGCAAAATGCTTGGCGGAATTTCGTCTGTCTTTATGTTCTGAGTTCAAATGCTGCCGAGGTCGACTTTGCCTTTCATCCTTTTGGAGTCGATGAAGTAAGTACCAGTTATGTACTGAAGTTAATCTAATCAACTTATCCCCTCCCACCAAAACCTGCTGGCCTTTTGCCAAAATTTGAAACCATTATTATTATTATTATTATTATTATTAGTATGATCATTATGATGACAACGATGATGATGATTATTATTATTCTCACTAATAGGCTTTGAAGGAGATAATATATATGGATGTCCTAAGTAACTGTGGAGAGAAAAAATGTATTAAAGCTGTTGTGAAAAACTTGGCCAAACTTACTGACTGGAAAAAGAATACCTTTTTACTCAACCTGAACCTCTATTCTGATGTTGATGAAGAGATCCTGAATGATTTACTGGTAAGATATATTTTATTTGTTCATAGAAACACTCTGTGCATTGTTACTTGAAGCATGTGTTTGTAACAGGCTAAAATAAATGTTTATCTTTCTGCACAAGCAAAAGTTGTAAAAGATAGAAATAATAATGTTTAACATGTAACTAGTTTTCTATTTAGTTCTGCTCTAAATAATGACTGGTATTTTCCATACTGATTAGACTATCATTTCCAGGAGTTAGAAACTATGCTTTGAAAGAGAATTCACCAAATATTTTAATGATTACCAGCTAATTTGTTTTTGTTTGCAAGATTTTTGATGTGAACTCATGTGTCAAAATATTTTTGTCTTCTTTGACACCCTTCTGGCAACTCCAGGGTAGTTGGAGCTCTCCAGCCTTGTAACGCAATCCACCTAGGAGATGGCCACTTCATTGTAAAACCTACAACTTACTGCTCACTGCAGCTGTCTTAACCTGTTGAGGCACTGTAATCAGACCTCCAAGTCTAAAGAGTGGGATCAGATTGTGTGGACTAACTCTCACTTTAAATCTACTAATTGCAGACAAGAAGAAAAGCCATGCAATATCAAGGATCAGTTTATATAATCACTTGAAGGCATGCTACTCTTCTTCATGTTCTTTGGACAGGAAGAAACTTCCATCATTTTCGCCAACACTACATAATTTATAGTAATCTTGTACCATTTACCCCAACATGTACCGTTTATACCATTTAGACCATCACTGAACAGTTAGCTCAACACTATGCAATTTTCATCAACACTGTATCGTTTATTTCAACATTGAGCCACTTAATCCATCACTGTACTGCTGGTGGCACAAAATAAAAGCATCCAACATACTCTGTAAAGCAATTTGCATTAGGAAGGGCATCCAGCCATAGAAACCATGCCCCAGCAAACAATTGGAGTCTGGATAGCTCTCTGGCTGGCAGATCCCTGGCTGGGCATCTCCCTGGCTGGGCAGCTCCCTGGCTGGGCAGCTATCTGGTTGGCCAGCTCCTGTCAAACCCTCCAGCCCATGGAAAACAAACATTAAATAAATGGTGATGCACTGTTACTGCTTCTCGTCAGTCACTCTTTGCCTTAACTCTTTAACATTCAAACCAACCATTTCTGGCCAAATTATTTTACCTGTTTTATCTTCAAACTGGTCAGATCTTGCCTCTCACACTTACCCTACAATGTCATTCTAAAATTAAACAATCATATCATTGAAATTTCAAAGTTACAAAGTAAAACATAACTGATTCAAATCTATGTGAATAGATAAACATTACATTTCACGGAGAACTCTGAATGCTAAACGGTTAAGACAAATTATAATTAAATCTTTTGTTGTTTTTCAACAGAACGTTTGTAAAAAAGAAAAGCTGAATGCTTGTACAACTTTAACGAATCTTGTTGTTACCTATGCCAAGACAGCAAATCCTCATGAAATAAAACAGGTGAGTATTCTATATTTGGATTATTGGTTTGTTTACAGTTGCAATGTTTTAATGGATATAGAATTCTCACTTTATTTAAGTGTATATATCTTTCTTGACAGTGGGGTAGGATTGAAGTTAAAGTTGGAGTTACCCCTCAGCCAAGTTCTTGAGTTATAAGATTGTTGCCAACTTGCAGGTAGTCTGTCAGTCTATTTCTAGATATTTCAGGCATAAACAGACATTTCCAATAAAATGTTTATAAAATTATCTCTTCGGTCTTATATTTCCATTAGGTGGGTTACCTTCTCAGGTAAATAGAGATATGCTTATATTCAGATAGGAGATCCCATCAATCTTTAATCTAAACTAAAACAACTGTTTTACTTTCACATGGATATTGTTAACTTTAAGTAGACAGTTCTCAATGCAAACAAACCTCTTTTGAAGGTTCCTAGCAAGGTTTAGTCATATATCACTGAAATAACTTTGCTTATTAGTTTATTACACCACCAAATGTTGTTGTTGTTATTGGCACTCCGTCGCTTACAACGTCGAGGATTCCAGTTGATCCAATCAGCAGAACAGCCTGCTCGTGAAATTAACGTGCAAGTGGCTGAGCACTCCACAGACACGTGTACCCTTAACGTAGTTCTTGGGGATATTCAGCATGACACAGTGTGACAAGGCTGACCCTTTGAATTACAGGCACAACAGAAACAGGAAGTAAGAGTGAGAGAAAGTTGTGGTGGAAAAGTACAGCAGGGTTCGCCACCATCCCCTGCCGGAGCCTCGTGGAGCTTTAGGTGTTTTCGCTCAATAAACACTTACAATGCCCGATTTGGGAATCGAAACTGCGATCCTATGACCGCGAGTCCGCTGCCTTAACCACTGGGCCATTGCGCCTCCACACACCACCAAATGACAGATTCTATTCAACATTCAGTTTGGTAGAAACAGTAGCCAAATCTCTCTCAAATTACAGTCTGTTGTTCTTAAAAGTAAAGAATGCTTTAGATGATATAGGCCAAAGGTAAAATAAATGAAACTGTCGTGACCTTTGGTCATTGATCTGCTGGATCAAGACTAAAATTGGGCTAAATTACATTTTAAGAAAAACACTTGTGTGTTGAGAGTGTTGCTGTACTCTTTTTCCAAATGCAAGTGTCGATTTCTTATCAGGCAGGAAAGCAGCATTTTAGGTGCTTCAGCTCCACCCATCATACCACCAGAACTAGCCTGGGCCACCCACTGATGTAAGTGACAAAACCTCTGCACAACAGCACAATCACTATTAAGTTAAATATTGCACCTCTTGGCCAGATGTTGTGACTCTTGGCCAGATGTTGTGACTCTAGGCCAGATGTAACACCTCTTGGCCAGATGTTGCACCCCTTGGCCAGATGTTATGACTCTAGACCAGATGTTCCTCAATGCTACTTCTTGCTGCACCACTCCAACTCTCTTCTGTGATGAGGAGTGGCTTGCTTTCTCAGCAACTTGCAATAATTTTTTGGCAACATGCAACATCCTTTTAATCCTTCATAGCTAGTCTGAGCTTACTTAGCATTGAGTAAACCCTGGTTCCAACAAATCCTCTACGAAGGAGTGCTGAAAAGTTTCTGACTTTAGGTAAAAGAAATTACAAGAAGATCAATTATGATTTTTTCAACATATTTCCCTCTCAGATTCACACACTTATTGTAACAGTTCTTCAGTTTTTCTAAGCCCTGTAAAAGAACTCAGAAGGTGGAGCCTCCAACCAGGCTTTCACAATACTTATAAAGCCAGGAACTTTTCAGTACCCTCTCGTAACGTCTACCTCTACAGGTAGGGATATTGCCGGCCATCCATTGTTTCCATAGAGGTCAACCAACTCACTGTAGAATTATTACCTTAGTTATCTCTATATTACGTTTATGAATTTGTGTTGACAGAGACACACACAGACACACAGACACACACTCACACATACAGACATGCAAATACAGACGCAAACACATACGTAGATAAGGACACACATCATAGAAGGATAGAATGGACTAAGTGGAGCAGAAGAATACATGAGGATGGAAAGTGTCGCTGAAGAGGTCATAGATGTGTGATGAAAGATTTCTGGATAATGGACATCAGTTAGAATAAGAACAGTAATAAATGAGTGAAGAATGAATATATAGTGTGTGTGTTTATTTGGCAAAAAAAAAAAAAATGACCATACTGAAAGATAACAATATCTATATTATTCTTTATTTAGAAAACAATAGAGTTAAAGGGTCAGTCCTATTAGATAACCCTTAAAATGACTGTACTTTGTTATTAATTTTCAGCCCAACAATCCTGTGTATGATACCCTTGACTTCTACTACCAGTTACTCAACAAATTTGGCCATAGTGACAAAGATGAAATTAATACCATTTGGATTTTAAAGGTAGGATTTTTCTGTGATTGTTTGTTAATTTGTCTTGGTTTAGA
>NC_068988.1:55453976-55458849 GCF_001194135.2 Octopus bimaculoides
CTTTACACACACACACACACACAAACCATGCAATCCCTTATTTCAATCTTGCATCATCTCTGTGATTACTCTTTTACTTGTTTCAGTCATTTGACTGTGGCCATGCTGGAGCACCACCTTTAGTCAAGCAAATTGACCCCAGGACTTATTCTTTGTAAGCCTAGTACTTATTCTATCGGTCTCTTTTGCTGAACCACTAAGTTACAGGGACGTAAACACATGAGCATCAGTTGTCAAGCGATGTTGGGGGACAAACACAGACACACAAACATATACACACACACACATATATATATATACATACATATGACGGGCCTCTTTTATTTTCTGTCTACCAAATCCACTCACAAAGCTTTAGTCGACCCGAGGCTATAGTAGAAGACACTTGCTCAAAGTGCCACGTAGTGGGACTGAACCCAGAACCATGTGCTTTGTAAGCAAGCTACTCAACACACAGTCACTCCTACACCTACAATTGATTAAAATTATTTTGTTTCTAAATATTCTGTTTTCCTTTTTTTAGGGTTTGGAAACTCTTGGACCCCTGGTTCCAAATGTTTACAGAAAGATCATTCCAGATGTTATAAAATGTGCAGAGAGTACCCACCATAGTTTAGCAATGCGCAAATCAGCAATTCGGGTAAGTTGAATGGGTTTCTAGTCATCTATTTTACGGCAACTGTTTATTCTTTATTATTTTCCCAACAAATTTCTGTTGACTCAGAATACACATAGAGACAAGGGTGTTTAAATATCATCATTGTGTTTTTTTCCCTTGTTGTATAGTGTTTATAGTCTTTTATAGTCAGGGGCCCTTCCTGGCATCAGCCATTTTAGCCACCAGAATATAGTGCACATATTTAAATAAACTAGAATGTATGTATGTACGTATGTATATACGTATGTATGTATGTATGTATGTATGTATGTATGCCATTATTCAGTTATATTTCAAGATTTCTTGCAAATACAGAAAAAGCTGGGTTCTAACCTAGATTCAAGTCTCCTTCATTGGAATTTCAACGTCAACAACAGGGTATGTATGTATGTATGTATGTATGTATGTATGTATGTTCTCTTCTGTTTTTTTATTGTTTGAAATCTTCCTCTGAAGAGGGAGCTGGTTTCTAACAAAGGTACAATGCTTCATTTTTGGATTGTAAATTGCAAAAATAAATTAACATTTTAAACTTGAGAAAAGTCTTGCATAGTTTTACTGTTCCACATACAGATTGTTTTTGTACAGAGTGAATTAACTGGTTGATTTCTTTTTTTGAGAATCTCAGTTTATCCATATTGTCACTTAGGCATTTACTAACAAAACTCAGTGCAAAAATAAAAAAAAATTTAAATAAATAATTCTTGTCATACTGCCTTTTATTTCACTGTTTCCCTTGATATGTGAAAACCACTGTTTATATTTATTTTTTCTTGAGACAGGCTTTGAAAGCAATGGATTGTGATCCAACCATTGAAGCAGCAATGAAAAATTTACTGAAAGACAACTATGATTCAGTTAGTATTCGAACAGAAGCTTTCATTGTTTTGGATAAATGTGAAAAGAAAGACATAACCAAATTCTTAGTGGGATGGATCCAAAAAGAGAGGATACAGGAAATGAAAATTTTCATGCAAACCTACGTTAAAGGTATCCTGCAGTCTGAAGATAAGAAATTAGAAAAGTAAGTTTAACCCTTTAGCAATCAGATTATTCTGTCAAATGCAACACTTATTTATTCACATTGCTTTGAATTAATCATACATTATCTCAAAGCTTTGAAATATTGATATGACTGTATATTTTTAGAATAACACTGTAGGGTAGATGTGAGAGGCCAGACCTGACTAGTTTGAACAAGAAGAGATGGAATATTTGGGCCAAATATCGCCAGTTTAAATGCTAAAGAGTTAATATCTATGTTCTTTTTCTATAACCTTCTTCTCATTCTGCTTTATTGATCCAGCTAACACCTCAACAGGTCACTATCTCCTCATCTAGTTAATTTTCAGTCATCACAGATAATTTTCTTGCTTACTAGTTTTATCACTATTTAATCATCTAAAGGCAGCGAGCTGGTAGAATCGTTAGCATGTTGGCCAAAATGCTTAGCAGCATTTTATTTGTCTTTACATTTTGAGTTCAAATGACACTGAAGTCGACTTCACCTTTTATCCTTTTAAGGTTGATAAAATAAGCACCAGTCGAGTACTAGAGTTGATTTAACTGACTTAACTCCTCTCCTGAACTTGCTAACCTTGTGTGAAAATTTGAAATCAATATGAAATCATCTGTTTATAAATTCCCTTAACTTGTTAGCATTCAGATTACTCTGTGAAATGCAATGCTTATTTATTCACAAAGTTTTGAATTAATTGTGCTTCAAGGTTTCAATGATATAATTGTTTATCTTTTTTAGAATGACATTATAGGATAGGTGTGAGAGGTCAAATCTGTCCAATTTGAACATAAATTATGTAGAATATTTAAATTCAATTTGCCAAAATATTTTCGTTGCTTTGAGACCATGACCTGTCCACTGACAAAATTCCGTACTGCATCACGGAATTTTGTTTTCATTCCAGCACATGATCTCAGATCAGGTACTTGCTATGCAAGTACATCTCCGTAATATGTAGAATATTTTGACCAGATATGGCAGATTTAAATGCTGAAGGGTAAACCCCTCTCCATTTTATGACATCTCTAATTTATTTACCACTCCTTCTGATTTTACAACTGAGTCAAATAAAGATTGTGAGTTATTGTGATATGAATATCACATCACATCTCTGGATTTCATCTGGGCCATCCTTATGTTATCTTCATGGATTTCTGATACTTTTGTTGTCCAGGTCAACTCATCAACTCTGAGTTACTGGAAGGTCACTTCAAAATTGTTTCAAGTTACCTGCAGGACTGCTAAGAGATTTTTTTTTTTTTTTCATAAAAGTATCAAAAATTTGTCAAAATGTATGAAAATACACAACATCCTAAATCCAATTTCATCCACCTAAAGTATCATAATTACTTAAAAAAAAAAAGAAAATGTGTTAATTTTCCCTAATAGCTTTAATTAACAAAGCAATGATTTCTTTTCCTTCTCTATTCTCTGTACCAGGTTTAATAGTAATATCGAACTTATGGTATACAGTACTCAGGTGCACTACAACTCATCAGAAAAAGGAGCCAAAACTGCATGGACAGTACATAGAATAATGCACAGAAAGTGAACAGTGAATGAGTGGTTTAAAAAAAGTGGGGAGGGGGGTGTCAGGTGTAGTGTTAGCAAATTTGGGGGAGCATGGAAGTTTTGAAAGATGTAGTATCCCTTGATGTACAAGGGGGTGCTGAAAAGTTCCTGGCTTTAAGGGTATCGTGAAAGGCCCTGGTTGGAGACCCAACCTTCCAAGTTCTTTTACAGGGCTTACAAAAATTGATGGACCATTGCAATAAGTGTGTAAATCTGAGAGGGGAATATGTTGAACAAAATCATAATTAACTGATCTCCCTGTATTTTATTTTACTGAAAATCAGGAACTTTTCAGCCCACCTTGTATAGGCAAACATCAAAAGAACTACTTTTCTGTTCCTTTCTATCCATTCTTGTCTTTCTATTTGGCTTAATCTTTTTGATACCAATTCACCTGAGGCCACCCCCTTGTTCTAATGATGCACATTTCCTATTTTAAAGTAATCTAAATAAAAGCCATCCATCATAATTTCATGTTAATTTATGTAATAAATTTATATTTCAAACACCTTTTTATCATATTACTATATATTTAAAAAAAAAACTGCCATTTGATAAATTATACAAAATTCAAAGTTTATATCTCTGAAGAGCAGAAGAGTTGTCTATAAATGCTTATCAATATAGGATTCCATTATTAGGACAACACTTCTGCGAAACGATCGTAAGATACTTTAAAACTTAATTCAAAACTTTTAAACTGTCATATTTATTATTATTGGACTGGCTCCTGTGCAGGTGGCATGTAAAATACACTATTTCGAGCGTGGTCGTTGCCAGTGCCTCCTGAATGGCCTTTGTGCCGGTGGCACGTAAAAGCACCCACTACACTCTTGGAGTGGTTGGCGTTAGGAAGGGCATCCAGCTGTAGAAACTCTGCCAAATCAGATTGGACCCTGGTGTAGCCATCTGGTTCACCAGTCCTCAGTCAAATCGTCCAACCCATGCTAGCATGGAAAGCAGACGTTAAACAACGATGATGATGATGATGATTATATATTTATACTTATACATATTTACATATATTTTTATATATATTTTAATACAACAGTTATTCTACACACGTATATATCTTTCTGATAAATTTTCTAATATTGATTTTCTGATATCAATAATAATATATTATAAAATATATATGTTAATTTATGTTGTAAGCACTAGCTTAATAACAACAATATTATTTCAATAAATTCTTCATTAATTTCAAAAGTAACTGAAGCAATCACAATGTATTTCAACAGAGAGCATCATCATCATCATCATCGTTTAACGTCCGCTTTCCATGCTAGCATGGGTTGGACGATTTGACTGAGGACTGGTGAAACCGGATGGCAACACCAGGCTCCAATCTAAATTTGGCAGAGTTTCTACAGCTGGATGCCCTTCCTAACGCCAACCACTCAGAGAGTGTAGTAGGTGCTTTTATGTGTCACCTGCACAAAGGCCAGTCAGGCGATACTGGTAACGGCCACGCTCGAAATGGCCAGTCAGGCTCCCGTAGGATTTTCGAGCGAGATCGTTGCCAGTGCCCCTGGACTGGCTTGTGCGGGTGGCACATAAAAGACACCATTTCGAGCATGAACAAAAAGTTTAACCAACTATTTTATATTTACACCATTTAC
>NC_068988.1:55459897-55462303 GCF_001194135.2 Octopus bimaculoides
GTTTTTGTCTTTGTGTTTGTCCTACACCACCACTTGACAACTGGTGTTAGTTTGTTTACATCCTCAGCAGCTCTGCAAAAGAAACTGATAGAATAAATACCAACCATAAAATAAATAAGTGTTAGGGTTGATTTATTTCACTAAAAATTCATCAGAGCAGTGCCCCAGCATGGCCGCAGTCTAATGACTGAAACAAGTAAAAAGCTAAAAAAAAAAAAAAAAAGATATAAGCATGGCAGTGTGGTAAGAAGCTTATTTCCCAACCACATAGTTCCGGGTTCAGTCCCACTGCATGGCACCTTGGGTGAGTGTCTTTTACTATAGCCTTGGACTGACCAAAACCTTGTGAGTAGATTTGGTAGACGGAAACTGAGAGAAGCTCGTTGTATTTATATACATGTGTGTGTGTGTGTGTGTTTGTGTGTGTGTGTGTGTCTTTGTATCTGTGTTTGTCCTCGCTATCATTGCTTGACAGCTGGTGTTGGTGTATTTACGTCTATGTAACATTAGTGGTTTAGTGAAAGAGACTGATAGAATAAGTATTAGGCTTAAGTCCTGGGGTCAAGACAGCGCTCCGGCATGGCCACAGTGAAATGACTGAAACAAGTAAAAGAATAAAAGTATAAAAGAATAAATATGAAATTTAAAAAGATAAAAAGAAAAATACAGAAACATAAAATTTTGAAATATATGCAGTACCATACAAAAGTCTTTGGCCATTTTAAACTATTGTAAATTTCTACTAATTGCCAACTTCTAGGTGGATGTATTGCATTGCTTTTTTCACAGATGAAACATTGGCCCTGTTGGAGTCATTTCCATACCTAATCATTATATTTTGTAGTAAGGGTTCTGAATGAGAGGGGAAAATGTGAGACAACCTTCAAAATGCCTGTGGAAAAGTTTTCAGCCACCTCATATAGACCAATCAAGATACAGTGTTTTAAAATAGAAAAATGTCTATAATGAAAATTTATTACATAATGTTCAATTCAAGAAGTTACTGTACATTGTTAATATTTCATGTGGCTTCCCTTAGCTTGAATAATTGCTTTGGTGCACCTGGGAAGAGATGCATACAAATCCTTTACCATCTTCACAGGTATGAGATGTCATTCTCTGTGGCTGAGCTCCCTCAACTCTTCAAGATTGCATGAATTCTTCTGACAAACTCTTCTCTTTAGTACTGTCCACACTTGCCCAATGATATTTAAGTCAGGGCTCTGAGCTGGCCAATCTTTCAATACCTTCATCAGCCAGACTCACCATTAATAGTTAAAAACTATTTTGTTGAGAAAAACAGTGAACTGATGATGGTAAACTTTCCCTGAGGTGAATTAATGACGATGAACTTTCCCTGCAGTGAATTGATGATGGTGAACTTTCCCTGAGGTGAACTGGTGATGGTGAACTTTTCCCTGCAGTGAATTGACAACAGTGAACTTTTCCTGTGGTGAACTGATGAGGGTGAACTTACCAGACATGTAAAAATATGATAGGAGTTTTTAGATGCCAAATGCTAAGGAGGGTTTTGTTCCCCGAGTAAAATAGGGATCAAAGGGGTCTGTAAGCAAGAAATGATTGAAAACCTCTGCCCTAATGGGTGGGGTATGGAAGTCCATCTGCAATATTCTAGTAATGAAGACAAGTGGTTCCCAACATGCAGGGACTTGGATTGATGACATTTCTTTGCACCTTCAACTCTCTAAGAACATATTCCACAATATTTATCTTTGCAGGCGTCAACAGATTTGGAAAGATGAAATGAAAGATGCTAACTTTAATTTCCAAGAATATCTAAGTATGGAAGGTTCAAAATATATTTCCTATTCAAAGACGTTTACCTTGCCCATGCTGCAGTATCCATTTGGTGGACAGCTTGATGCAAGTGTTGTTTATGACCCTGAGAGTCTGATGCCCAGAAATGTGATAATAAGTACAAAAGGACATTACGGACAGAACAACTTAGAAATAATTGAAATTAATTTCGAGCTTGAAGGTCAGTCGATTGATATCTGTCTTTTATATATGATAGATCGCTAACCACTACACACATTTTTTTTCTTTCCTTCTTTCTTTCTGTGTTCCTTTCTGTGGAAGAGCATAGGCTCGAAACGTTAAAGACTTTTTCACTTCCCAAGCATTATACTAATACATCTGTTTGTTGTCTACACCACCTGTCTTTGTCTCTTGTCTTTTTGTGAATTCTCCCTTTATATATATATCTGAGAAGATGTGCAAAATTCATGAGCTCTGGTCCTTTTCTATCTGTCTTCTCTCCTTCTATTTCTCTTTCTATCTCTCTATATTTCTCCCCTTCTCCTTTCTCTCTCTCTCTTTCTCTCCCTCTCTCTCTCTTTCCCTCTCTCTCTCTCTCTCTCTCTCCATCTCATTTTCTCATTTAAT
>NC_068988.1:55462464-55463561 GCF_001194135.2 Octopus bimaculoides
TTCCTTCTTTCTTTCTGTGTTCCTTTCTGTGGAAGAGCATAGGCTCGAAACGTTAAAGACTTTTTCACTTCCCAAGCATTATACTAATACATCTGTTTGTTGTCTACACCACCTGTCTTTGTCTCTTGTCTTTTTGTGAATTCTCCCTTTATATATATATCTTCACACAAACAGGAATGGAGAAATTCGTCCAGAATATCTACATGACCAAGGGAATGCCCATTTGGAAGAGACTGTGGATGTTTTGGAGCAAACTAACTGAAACTGGCAAGGATCAGAAGCAGACCAAAGATTTCAAGTTTTCATTACCTGATGATGATATCGTTGATGAGCTAATTAAGCTGTTAGATGTTGCTAACTTCCCTGAAGAATTCATTCCTAAAGGATATGTACATGTCAATATGTATGGTAAGTCAAATTGTAATACTCCTTCTGATCTGTAACATCTCGAGGTTTGGCCACACTGGACTGTTACTTAGAGGCCTCTACATATTTAGAGGCCCACTGGTAATCCATTTTGCTGTGACTTGATGTTAATAAATAAATATTAGAAGGTGGGGAGATGGCAGAAACGTTAGCACTCCGGGCGAAATGCTTAGCGGTATTTCATCTGCCGCTTCGTTCTGAGTTCAAATTCCGCCAAGGTCGACTTTGCCTTTCATCCTTTCAAGGTCAATAAATTAAGTACCAGTTACGCACTGGGGTTGATGTAATCGACTTAATCCCTTTGTCTGTCCTTGCTTGTTCCTTTTATGTTTAGCCCCTTGTGGGCAATAAAGAAATAAGAAACGTTAACACGCCGGGCAGAATGCTCAGTGGTATTTTGTCTGTTTTTATGTTCTGAGTTCAAAAAGCCGCCAAAGTCGACTTTGCCTTTCATCCTTTCAGGGTCAATAAATTAAGTACCAGTTGCATATTGGAGTTGAGCTAATCAACAAGCCCCCTCCCACAAAATTTCGGCCCTTGTGCCTAGAATAGAAAAGAATAAATATTAGGTGTAGGTGTGACTGTGTGGTAAGAAGTGACAATATTGATGATGGTGATGATGATGATGATGATGTGTGTGTGTGTGTGTGTTTGTGTGTGTGTGTGTGTGT
>NC_068988.1:55463571-55463774 GCF_001194135.2 Octopus bimaculoides
AGTAACAAAGTTACCAAGCCTTATAGCAGATCACTGAAATTCAGGTAAACTTTATTTCTGTGCGTGTGTATGTTTGTTTGTCTGTCTGTCTGTCTGTCTGTCTGTCTGTCTCTCACTCTCTTTTTCTTTCACTCTCTCTCTCTCACTCTCTCTTTCTCTCATTCTCTCTCTCACATGCACACACACACACACACACACACACA
>NC_068988.1:55463784-55466284 GCF_001194135.2 Octopus bimaculoides
GTGTGTGTGTGTGTGTGTTTGTGTGTGTGTGTGTGTGTGTGTGTGTTAGTTACAAGTATTAAAATATTCAACATATACATTACAGGTTACAACATTTTCATGTGGGATGTGATTACATTCCTCAAGAACATACCAAACTTAAAGAAATCCTTCACAGAGGAATTGAAAACAGAAAAGCTACTCTTGGGTCAATTCACTGAACTGTATAGGGCTATACCAACAGCATTTGGAGTTCCCTATAACATGACCCTTCTAATCTCCAATATCTACCATACAAGTAACAAAGTTACCAAGCCTTATAGCAGATCACTGAAATTCAGGTAAACTTTATTTCTGTGCGTGTGTATGTTTGTTTGTCTGTCTGTCTGTCTGTCTGTCTGTCTGTCTCTCACTCTCTTTTTCTTTCACTCTCTCTCTCTCACTCTCTCTTTCTCTCATTCTCTCTCTCACATGCACACACACACACACACACACACACACACTATGTGTGTGCATGTGTACATGTGTGTATGTATACCTGTGTGTGATTGTGTGTGCATGTGTGTGTGTGTGTGTGTGTGTATGTGTATGTGTGTGTGTGTGTAACAAAGGAACCAGAACAGCTGACTCAAATTTTTGCTACATGCATTTCCATAAGGTGGTCATTTATTCAATTCAAAAAATTGCATATTATGTAACTTTAATCATTACATGACCATTCCATTTCATCAGGCAATATTAAACTTTTACAAGAAAAGTCGATCGTCATCATCATTATATGTCTGTATTCCATGCTAGCATGGTTTGTATGATTCAGCATGATCAGATTAACCAGAAGAGCATATTATACTCCAGTGCCCTCATTAACATTGAGTAGAACAAATTTGGCGTCCAGCCAGTGGTCCATCAGCGCTCAATTCTCATTCCTCTCCTGTTTAATATATTCCTTCAAGACATAACTGATGCATAATCATTAGTAACATAAATATGATGATGGTGATGATGATAAATATTTCTCTTGTAAATAAATCTGAATTAGTTTTATTTGCTTTATTTACATTGATTACATTGTTTACATTTGACGGATATTTGTCCTCATCTTGTTTGCTGTAAACACAATGTTTTGGCTGGAGGGCATATCAGCCGAAACGCTGTGTTAACAACAAACTAGATGAGGACAAATATCTGTCAACTGTAAATAATGTAAATATTGTAAATAATGTACATAATTCCTCATCTCTTAAATATAGAACTGTAGTTTTATTTGAACGTTTTGTATTCAGTTGTTTTAAATATTTGTTTATTAGGATGGCTGTAAACTTCCATGCAAGAATTGCTTTGGATCTGCCTGATGAAATCCCAGAAGGCCTAGAGATGCAAACTGAGATGCAGGTTTATCTTGGTGTTAGCGGACAGAATAAAGTCGCATACAATGAAAAATCAGGAGCTGCTGAACATATCAAGTGGACCATTGAAGTGGATCGAACTGACAAGGATGTTGTCTTACTAAATATCAAGTTAGTACAAGTCTTTCATAGTATTACTGTTGGAGATTTTTACTTCTGGTTTTGCCATCATGCACAGGTGCAGGAGTGGTTGTGGGATAAGAAGTTTGCCTCTCAATGACTGCATAGCATCTTGTGCAAGTGTCTTCTACCATAACCCTGAGCCAACCAAAGTCTTGTGAGTGTATTTGATTGACGGAAACTGAAAGGAGCCTGTCATGTGTGCATATGTTTGTGTGTTTGTGTTTGTGTGTGTTTGTCTCCTGCCACTGCTTGACAATAGGTGTTGGCTTATTACACCCCCATAACTTAGCAGTTTTGGCAAAAGAGAACGATAGATTAAGTCCCAGACTTAAAAAAGGTAAAAGTACTGGGGTCAGTTTGTTTGACCCCTTCAAGTTGGTGTCCTTGCATGGCTGCAATCCAATGACTGAGACAAGTAAGTGATAAAATTGATGTTACAACCATAAGCTCACATACATGTGGCCCTCTCTCTCTCTCTCTCTCTCTCTCTCTCTCTCTCTCTCTCTCTCTCTCTCTCTCTCTCTCTCTCTCTCTCTCTCTCTCTCTCTCTCTCTCTCTCTCTTACTGATGCTGCAATCATTATTGTTCCTCCAAATTAGCAAACTAAATAAAAAGATCACCAAAGCATCTTATTCACCAACACCTCTTGCTTTTGTCATTAATCATCAATAGGCACAGGAGTGGCTGTGTGGTAAGTAGCTTGCTTACCAACCACATAGTTCCGGGTTCAGTCCCAGTGCGTGGCACCTTGGGCAAGTGTCTTCTACTATAGACTCGGGCCGACCAAAGACTTGTCAGTGGATTTGGTAGATGGAAACTGAAAGAAGCCCGTTGTATATATGTATATATATGTGTGTGTGTGTGTGTGTGTGTGTGTGTGTGTGTGTGCTTGTGTGTGTGCTTGTGTGTCTGTGTTTGTCCCCCTAGCATTGCTTGACAACCGATGCTGGTGTGCTTATGTCCCCGTCACTTAGCGGTTCGGCAAAAGAGAC
>NC_068988.1:55468784-55477618 GCF_001194135.2 Octopus bimaculoides
TCTTTCCACAGCGTCTGCATTTCTGGGTGTCAGAAGTTGTATAGATATTATACTTCACTGAATTGGTAGCGAGAGTCTGGTCTTGTGCAGCAATGATCAGGCTTTTTGTGGTACGCTTCAAATCACCTCACTCAAGCCATGCCCACGATGCTGTATTATCCTTAAGGTCTTGTAAATTCCTTTCAAACTGTCTATGCATTCTCATTTCAAGAAGATCTTCTTTTCTCTTCTCAGTTCTTTGGTGAAACTCTTCCTTGCCTGTCATTTTATCTGTATTTACACCCACATCTTTCACGGCATATTGCAGCAGGTCTTCATCACTATTTATCAATTACTCGGCAAGAGTTCACCTTTCACTCCTTATACAACGGTCTATACTAATTCTTTGCATATACAGTCTGTTTACATTTGCTTTAGGGTGTAGCACCCCATACAGTGTCACCAACTTTCTCATCCTTCTATCCAGTGTTGATATTTCCTCCTTAGTCCGTTATTATCATTATTATAACCAGCACCACCAATGTGAAAACATTGATGAATGTGATAAAAATGTTTAGAGTGAATGGCTCTGCTCAGAATATGTGCCTGTAAATGGGTGATCATGAAAAGGACTCATCCTCTTATGAAGAGGAATAATCCTGAATCTGTGGGGGTTCCTTGATTGCTCCTAGCTGTGCTTCTAGTTGGAGTTTCTCCTGAATCAGGGGGATGAGATCATTCATGTTGTCACATTTTTTGTATACTATTCTTTATTCTTTTACTTGTGTCCGTCATTTGACTGTGGCCATGCTGAAGCACCACCTTTAGTTGAACAAATTGACACCAGGAATTATTCTTTGTAAGCCTAGTACTTATTCTATCGGTCTCTTTTGCCAAACCGCTAATGCTAGGGGAATGTAAACACACCAACATCGGTTGTAAAGCGATGGTTGGGGGACAAACACAGATACACACACACAAATACACACACACATATAATGGGCTTCTTTCAGTTTCCATCTATCAAATCCACCCACAAGACTTTGGTCGGCCCAAGGCTATAGTGGAAGACACCTGCCCAAGATGCAACATAGTGGGACTGAACCTGAAACCATGTGATTGTGAAGCAAGCTTTTGACCACACAAACACTCATGTGCCTGTATACTTTTATTACATTTCACTGCCTTTTCCATTTCTTTCTCTCCATCCTTTAAGTAAATCCCCTCACAAATTGTAGTCTTTCCTCATGATATCCTTTCCATCTATGCCCCTGAAGCTAAGAAAAGAAATTATTATAGAAACAAAACTCAGGTTTGGTCTTATTCCTGGTAGGATTTACGTGGGTAGTAGATTACTACCTGTAACCTTAGGTATCCACACGTTTTTTGGCAGGCTTTCAAGTGCTTAGAACCCTCCTAATAATCCTTGCTGTTCCTAAGAAGCAAACTATCTGTAGGAGCTCCACAGGGCATTCTATTTCAATTGCCTTCAGCCATTTGTCTACATCTTAATTCTTTATTGCCCACAAGGGGCTAAACATAGAGGGGACAAACAAGGTCAGACAAAGGGATTAAGTCGATTACATCGACCCCAGTGCATAACTGGTACTTAATTTATCGAACCCGAAAGGATGAAAGGCAAAGTCAACCTCGGTGGAATTTGAACTCAGAGCGTAACGGCAGACGAAATACCACTAAGCATTTTGCCCGGTGTGGTAACGTTTCTGCCAGCTCACAGCCTTTGTCTACATCTTGGCTTACTGTGGTCTACATTTGTCTACATCCTGGCTTACTGTTCCCAACGAACTGATCATTAGAAGCACAACCTTTACCGTTTGCATGCTGCAAATTCTTTCTATTTCAAATTTTAAAGGATTGTATATTTTTTGTTTTTCTTCCTCTTTCTTTATGATCCTGGAATCAAATGGGTGTGATGGGTTGATAAGTAAGCAACTTTGCTTTTCTTTATCTATGATTGTAATACCTGCTCTATTATTTTCTGACTTCTTGTCCATTTGAAGAGGAAAGTCCCACAAAAAGTTAATATTATTATTATGATTATTATTATTGTTGCTGTTGTTAAGGCATTGAGCTGGCAGAATTGTTGGCACACTAGACGAAATCATCATCATCGCTGTGTTCTGAGTTCAAATTCCACCAAGGTTGACTTTACCTTTCATCCTTTCAGAGTTGATAAATTAAGTACCAGTTGAGTACTGGGGTCGATGTAATCAACTATCCCCCACCCCACCAAATTCAGGCCTTGTGCCTATAATAGAAAGGATTATCATTATTGTTGTTATTATTTTTATTTTTATTCAGACTCATCAACCTATGATAAAGTTTCAATTAATGTGAGAAAAAGCTTAGACGGTGACAAGCTTTCAGTGACCACCAGGTTCCCAGATATGCAGGATATATCCTTCAACTTAGAGCTTAATAAACACAGGACAAAGCAAATTCATAAAGTAAACTTTGACATGACACTCACTGTTCTCCGAATAAAAGAAATATTAGGAATTCACTTCAAAGTAAGTTGTAAAATATAATGATTTCCTGTGTTAAGACCAAATTTCTGTGCATGTGTATGTGAGGTTAGGCTTTGTTCATTACATAAAACTACTCCAAATGTATTACTCATACTTAGCTTACCCAAGAAGACCTGCCCACCACAACAGAATTGAAATCCTGAAACTGAGGTTCTGTATAAAAAGCATTGGTGTGGATGCAGGTGCCATGTAAAAAGCACTGGTGATGGCGTCACATAAAAAGCACCTAGTACACTCTGTAAAGGGATTGGTGTTAGGAAGGGCATCCAGCTATAAAAACCAAGCCAAAACAGACTATGTAACTTGGTATGGTCCCTGATCTTGTCAGTTCCTGTCAAGCCATCCAACCCATGCTAGCATGAAAAAATGGACGTTAAATATAGATAATGATGATGATGTCAACCCTCAATTAATGAGAGGCTAAGTGAAGGCACATTGTCTAGTGGTTAGGGTGTTGCCCTGGTGACCCATTCAAGAGATCTTGGTTACTTATACATCATGGAAGCCACATTCACCAAAGTCCTTTTTAAATGAAGTAAATTTATCAAAGATACAATAAGATCCTGTACAAAGGCACAATATCTTAATTATGGATAGAAGTTAGGTTTAACTGGATTGAGTGATGTGTCTTACTTTAGGTTCATAACCAACAATAAAGTTGAAACTTTAAATCAGTGAAACCACAACTGTTACTAGCCAGCCATAATTATTTCCAGTGAGTCATGTTATGTTGTACATGACTCTATGGATGATTCTGCAAGACAAACTAGTGTGAACCACATCCTACATCTGTGGATGGAACAACATTCTTGCTAAATGGAGAGTTACTAGTTTTGGGAACTGGATGGTAGATATAGCCATAATAGCTATGAGATGTACCTGGGAAAATGTAAGTGGAAAAGGAACAAAGAATGATAACAGGTAATAAGATGAAAAGCACTAGGTATATTTTGCTTGATGTGAATCCAAAAGTAAGAGGTTTTATCTTCTACTTGTTCCAATCATTGGATTGTGGCCATGCTGAAGCATCACCTTGATGTAAAGCATTTTTGATGCTGCCAAATGTTTTGAAAAATGCTACTGTCCTTGGGTGGGTTCAAACCACCAACTCTCTGGTTAATAACCAAATGTATTAACCAATTGTACTGCCAATATTACTTGATTAAGGAAGGCAGCAACCTGGCAGAAAACCATTAGCAAAATGCTTAATAGCATTTCATTCATCCTTACATTCTGTGTTCAAATTGTGCCAAGGTTGACCTTGCCATTCATCTTTTTGAATAAAATAAGCATCAAGTAATTGCTGGAGGTCAATGTAATCGACTTGCCCCCTCCCCTGAAATTGCTGGCCTTGTGACAAAATTTGAAATCAGCATTACATGATTAGGGATGTGGTGAGTTTTCCAAATTGTGAAGCAGTATGTCAGTGTTAATGAGAACATTGTTGATAAAAGTGTTTATGTAGTTGGTAGTGGCATTACTGTAAAGAAAGAAGTAATTAACAGACTCCATTATCCAGGTGACCTAATCAGGAGTGGAGGTGGATGTTGTGAAAGAATAGTTTCTCAGAGTTAAGAACAGAGTTTCAATGGGCATTAGAAGAGTCCAGCACTGTGTCAATAGGTAAGACTATGCTGACCAGGATGCATGAGATGCATATGAAGAATAAAAGTTGGGGGGAGAAGGATTGGGTGAAAGACATGACAAAGAAATGCAATTAGTGGTTGGATGTTGTATTGAGGTACACTCATCAAGCACATAGCAGTAAGGAAAAATGAATGTAAAATGATAATAATTTTGGTGATGATGATTCTAATTCTAATTTACACCTTTTTCTTATTTTCTTGCTTCTTTACAGGGAATAAATTCTAACAATAAAATGTTTGCCAATCTTAGACTCAGTTTATTGGAAGCCATTTCTGAAACCACCTTTGAATTTTCTGAAGTTAATGCAAAAACTGTTTGGCTTTTCAACACAAAATACCATTGGTTTGTATCGTTTTACTTATTTACAAAACCTTGTTTTATTCATTATGGGTATTGAATTTATGATCTTTGGGCTCAAGTTGCATGTTCAACTCTTGTAAATTGAATCTAAAATGTGGAAATATTTCACTTATATTTGAACATGCTTGGTTGATAAATCCTGTTGACTGCTAAACAATGACAAACAATGTTGATTGATGAATATTCTTGACTGATGAATAGTGGTGGTTGATGAATACTATTGACTGAAGGACACAGTTGACTAATGAATACTGCTGTTTAGTAAACATTGTTGAATGATGAATACTGTTCATTGATGAACAATTCAGTAGTGAACAGTTTTGACTGATGTAAATTATTGATTGGGTAAACAAAAACAACAGTTGAATACTGTTGATTAGTATTGGTACTTGGATGTTGAATGTCTCCCGAGATAATTAACAACCAAGTATCAAAGCTTATGATGTGCAGAAAGAGACCCTGTGAGAACTCTGACAGCAGACTGCCGTCCTCTCTCACAGAATCTACCAGAACAAGCAAAACTGAGCGTTCTGAGAAGCAAAACCATAATAACAATAATAACAATGACGACGCTGATGACGATGCCACCGCTGCTGCCGCTGACGACTGTATATATACCTGGCACTGGCTCCCGTGGTTTCTGATCTTAACCGATTGGAAGTGTTATCATGAACATGATTTTTTTGTCTTGGAATAAAAAATGGGCAACAGCAAATATTCTGCTCAGTATCACAGATTTGCATGTCAGTTGTTTGACCTTAACCAGTTGAGCATGCTCCTTAGTGGCTAACAATATGTGCATCTCTGACCATGAACAGGAGTAGTTAGGAAGCATCACAGACATGAGTTGAGAGGAATTCTTTGGGGTTTGAAATTATTCACCTCTGAAAACATGGGCGTTTCATTCAACATCCTTAAACAACCCTTATTCAGGGACCTTTTCAGTGGGATGGGCTACTCAACCTAAAGAAAAGTCTAACTAGACCCCCACCTGCAAGGTCATGCACTGTTTATCTTGATATAAGATCACCATGTCACACACATATGGTTGTGATGCATGTGCTCGGTGTACCCTTATCAGACGGGTAGTCATGATGGGTATACTGGGCTTCATATATTTGTACCTCAGTGTTACTTTGATGGCATGCACTGCTCTCCCACTCAATAATAATAATAATGATATCAAAATCGATGAAATATGTAATTGAGTATCCCTCTCCCCCATAATTTCAGACATTGCGCTTGTATTTGAAAAGATGATTATTATTAAAGTGGCAAACTGGTAGAATTATTTGCATGCTGGGTGAAAGGCTTAGTGGCACTGCATCTGAGTTCAAATTCTGCCGGGGTCGACTTTGCCTTTCATTCGTTTGAGGTCAATAACATAAGTACTAATCAAGCACTGGGGTCAGTGTAATTGACTAACCCCTTTTCCCAAAATTTCAAGCTTTGTGCCTATAATAGAAAGGATTATTATTAATAAGGCATTGAGCTGGTAGAATAGTTAGCACGAGCAAGAAAATGCTTAGCAATATATCATCCCTCTTTACATTCTGAGTCCAGATTCTATCAAGGTTACCCTTGACTTTCGTCTGTTTATCTATTTGCTTATCTATTCATTTTAAAGAATTCTATTTCTATATCTTTTGCTAATCCTTATTGTTTCATTAATTAATTAATTAACCAACTAACTAAGAAGGTGGGAAATGATAAGCTACCAAATTAAGTATCATATGCTGCTCTATGTTCAGTTTTCGAATTCTAAAGTGGGTGATCCACAAAAAAAATTTTATCAATCAAATACCAGAGTTAATCCAGTCAAGTTACAATTCAAATCCTAAAATTTGTAACCTTATGATATTATTAGAAGTCATTATTCTTTTCTTTTCTAGACACATAGCCCAAAATTTTTGGGGAGGGGGCCAGTCAATTAGATCAACCCCAATACACAACTGGTACTTAATTTATCAACCTCGAAAGAACGAAAGGCAAAGTTGACCTCAGCGGAATTTGAAATCAGAACATAAAGACAGATGAAATACCGCTAAGCATTTCGCCCAGCATGCTAACATTTCTGCCAGCTCACCACCTTAAGAAATGTAATATATTCTTTTCTACTCTAGGCACAAGGTCCAAAATTTTTGGGGAGGGGGCCAGTTGATTTGATCAATCCCAATATGCAACTAGCACTTAATTTATCGAGCCTGCAAGGATGAAAGGCAAAGTTGACCTCAGTGGAATTTGAACTCAGAACGTAAGACAGATGAAATACTGCTAAACATTTTGCCCTGCATGCTAACGTTTCTGCCTGCTCACCGCCTTATATTAGAAGTCATTATTATTTATTAACTTATACGATTTTTTTGTCAAAACTCTTCTTATTTTTCTTTCTTTTTTTCTGTTTCAATAGCCCTCCCACTTATCCCATTTTGTATCAGTTACACATTGACCCAGTAAAAGCTGGCAAGGAAAATGATGTTACCCATGTGAAGTTCCTTATGGAGAGAATTAGAAAAAAAACTAACAATAAATGGATGGCTGACAGAAAATTAAAGTTTCATTATCCTGGTAAGTAAAATTACATGGATTTAGCAAGTATTCTGAGAGATAAGGATGGTACTATACAGTACTTCCAATCAGGGTTGGATTAAAACCCATTGAGGCCCTAAGCACTTAAAAGATTTTGGTGCCCCCATAAAAGATTATGTAATTCAAAATATAAACAATAACAAACCATAAAATAAATTTTTATTTTCCAAAATGAAACAAAACAGTAAGAGGGAAAATAATGTTTATTTTTCTATACTTCCACTTTATTTATATTTGAAAAGTTTCCTCCTAGTTTTTGAATTGCAAAGTCTTTGATCAGATCCTCAAAATTAATCATAGGTAACACATCTACATCTATACTTAATAGAGATAAAAGTATCCTGAATATTATTTTAGCAAGTTTAAAGTGATTTCTTTTGTGCCGTAAACCATTTACCATTTCTGTGGTGCCCCCCTCCTTCCCCTTGATGCCCTTAGCACATGCTTATTTTGCTTCATAGTTAACCCAGCACTGCTTCCAGTAGAGGTGGACTTAGGAAAGGAAAGCAGAATAGTTATTGGCAAACTACAGAGTGTTTGTGTGTATGTAGTGGAGATGCGTGGCTTAGTGGTTAGGGTGTTGGACTCGTGATTGTAAGATTGTGGTTTCAATTCCTGGACCGGACAGTGCGTTGTGTTCTTGAGCAAAACATTTCATGTTGCTCCAGTCCACTCAACTGGCAAAAATGGGTAATCCTGCAACAGATTGGTGTCACATCCAGGCAGGAAATATATATGCCACTGAAACTGGCA
The DNA here is from genome assembly GCF_001194135.2 of Octopus bimaculoides. Taxonomy (NCBI): domain Eukaryota; kingdom Metazoa; phylum Mollusca; class Cephalopoda; order Octopoda; family Octopodidae; genus Octopus; species Octopus bimaculoides. The sequence continues at coordinate 55,476,662 of NC_068988.1, forward strand.
TAGGCCACAGTTACAGTCTCACTTGGCTTGCAAAGTCTTCTCAAGCACAGCATATTTCCAAAGGTCTCAGTCACTTGTTATCGTCTCGACGAGGCCCAATGTACGAAGGTCGTGCTTCACCACCTCATCCCAGGTCTTCCTGGGTCTACCTCTTCCACAAGTTCCCTCTACTGCAAGGGTGTGACACTTTTTCACACAGCTGTCCTCATCAATACACAACACATAACCATACCAGTGCAGTCATCTCTCTTGCACATCACATCCGATGCTTCATATGTCCAACTTTTTTCTCAGGGCACTTACACTCTGTCGTGTATGCATACTGACATTACACATCCAGTGAAGCATACTAGTATCATTCCTTGCAGGCTTACGCATGTCATCAGCAGTTGGCCCATGTTTCACTGCCATGTAGCATAGCTGTTCGCACACATGCGTCATACAGTCTACCTTTTACTTTGAGAGAGAGGCCCTTTGTCACCAGCAGAGGTAGGAGCTCTCTGAACTTTGCCTAGTCTATTCTAATTCTAGTAGCTACACTCTCAGAGCAACCACTACTGACTTGGTCACCTAGGTAATGGAAGCTATCAACTACTTCTAGTTTCTTTCCCTGGCATGTATGTGACGGAAGCCGTTTTCTGCACATGTTCAGTGTTTACTGCCCCTGAGCATTTGCCACACACACAAAAACTATCTTCCTAGTTAGCCTTCCTTTGACATTGCTGCACCTCTTATGTGTCCATAGCTTACAACCAGGTACATCATATGGAGTTTCTATGTATGCCTTTTCTACAGATTGAGCAGGGCCATCTATCTATTTGTGGTTTGTCTGCCTTCCTACTTATTAAGACTTTGGCTTATATATATATATGTGAGTGTGTGTATGTATATATGAATATATATATATATATATATATATATATATGTGTGTGTGTGTGTGTGTGTGTGTGTATATAT
>NC_068988.1:55479152-55480037 GCF_001194135.2 Octopus bimaculoides
TATATATATATATATATATATATATATATATATATATGAACACACACGTAGGTACCCAATCCAATATAAATTGGAGATCTAACAGGGGTGGTTCCAAGTGTAGAGTATGTTTAACACAAGTGAGGTTTAAAATTCACCTCACTTGCGTTATTCTTTACACACACATACACACACACACACACACGTATACCTACGTTTTCTCTGTCATTTGTAATTGCTCCCTCATAAAGTCGTTGGAGTCTAAGTTCAAATCATTTCAGTATTACTAAATGATTTCTATACTGAAAAATCACTGCATCTCATCTGTTGACTATATACATGCATGTATGTATATATGTGTTAGAGAGAATGTGAGAATTAGGAGAAAGAGAGAAAAAGATGTATGTATATCTACGTATCTACCGAGCTATAATGATTATTCATGGTTTTAAATATTTCTAACTACAGGTCATGATTATACATATCTCAGTCACATGGATGAAGTAAACAATAAAGGAAAGCTGACTGGTAATGTTACATGGGACCACGATTGGGGCCAGGTAATAAATTCCATTCTTTCATTAGATAAAACATGTGAGGTGTTTTCGTATGTGTATTTGGTGTGCAAGATTCTTGATGTGGATACATGTGTTGAAAGAAATACAATTAAACCTTGGGAGAGGCATTATGCCGGTAATAAACACACGCACTGGTTCAGTCCTTTATTAATTCATAAACAGTATTTAGTTTTTTTTTGTTTTTTTGTTTTTTTTTGTTAAATCATTTCATTGCACTCTTGCAATCTCTTCGGTAACTTGTCTCTCCACTTGTGGAGAGACAAATTACTGAAGAGATTGTGGAGAGACAAGTTACTGAAGAGATTGCAAGAGTGCAATGAAATGATTT
>NC_068988.1:55482990-55484032 GCF_001194135.2 Octopus bimaculoides
AGAGAGAGAGAGAGAGAGAGAGAGAGAGAGAGAGAGAGAGAGAGAGACTCATCATGCCTTTGTCAGAAATTGTTACTTTGAAATAATGCAAATATTTTTATTTGATTCTTTTCAGGAATATCTGGAAATGACTGGTGATATGGTCATCACAACCCCATCTCCAGACACTAAAGTCCAACTGTTTAAAATGGTTTACCGTCATAGAAAGGACGACACTGCATTGGCAGTGAAATTCAAGAAAGTGACCAGCCCTCTAAAATTTTTGGCAAATTATGAAATTGATTACAACAAACGTCCAAGTGTAAGTTGCTGACTTTCTTTTATGCAAATTAATATCTTAAATCATATAAGACAACAAGCTGGCAGAATCATCATTGGCATGCGAGGCAAAATGCTTAGCGGCATTTTGTCTGTCTCAATGTTCTGATTTCAAATTCCACCAAGGCTAACTTTGCTTTTCATCCTTTCGGGTTGATAAATTAATACCAGTTGAACACTGGGGGTTGATGTAATCAGCTTACCCACTCCTTCAAACTTGCTGGCCTTGTGCCAAAATTTGAAATCAATATATTAAACAATATACATTCATATGTATATACATATATGCAGAGCTGGGCGTAAGTCTGTTAATCTGCTAATCGTTAATTAACGAAGTTAACATTTTTGTTAATGATATAACTTTTAAGTTAACTTTGAAAATAATTATCGAACTAATTAACTTCCATTATCTTTAGCTTCCATTAACTCAAGTCTGTTAACCCAAAAATTTCATAAAAACTGGTAAACATTTAAAAGTTTCTATTGTTTTCAGATTGTCTTAGCATATTTAATATTGTATGTGTCATTCTTTCAACCCTGATATAATGCCACTTGTCGTTATAAATAACTTGTAGGACCTCATTTGGCCCTGCTTGGATTTGAAACCAAATCCACCTGCTTGTTGCTTGCAAAGACAGCAGGAAATTTCTTTGTCCTGTCAAGAGAAAACAGTGATTGATGTCCCCCACCCTTTCTTTTCCAGAAAAAAGTGGCTTGTGGTGGG
>NC_068988.1:55484122-55489732 GCF_001194135.2 Octopus bimaculoides
CGCCCCCCCCCCCCCAAAAAAAAAACTGGAAAAAAATTATTCCACTTCAGGGTACGAAATATTTACCAAAAGAATAAAATCTTGTACCTATTATACCTGTATTTTAATTAATTCAAATTAATGTACCTCATCTTGAAAAGTAACAACATTTTTATTGGCTGCCATCTGGGATAATTTTAGTAACAAATCAAACAGGTAAGATGCATTAAAAATTTCAATTTTAGTGTTTATCCATAATGTTATTGCTTTTACACCTGTTAATTAAATTTACCTGTCCATAAAAGTCAAATTCACTCAGCAAGATCAGCTAAAATTACATAACCTATAAACCAGTGGTATATAAAGCACCCAGTGACAAAATTTCAAATCTGTATGCAAAATATTTACAAGGTCACAAGCAATTATTGTGGACACCCCTCTTGAACCTGAATAATTCAAACTAACATGAACAAATAAGCATTACATTCGACAAATTAATATGAATACTAAAGATATTTTTAGGTGGGTTTCTTTTTCTTACACACATACATAACATGGCCTCGTGTATTACTTTGACATCATCATTCCATAAAATTTGTTTATGGGGAGAAAAATATTGAAAAATATCAATAAATATGAGTGAGAAAAAAATGAGGAGGGAGGTTTTGGGATGTGCTAGAAACAACAGCCAGAGCTCCCTTAAATCACACATTTTCCTCTGAAATTATTAACAATCTTTATCTTTAAACCGAAAATGTTTCTCTCATGGGTTCTAAGTGCGTAGGGGGAAAAAATGGCCAAAATCGTTTCGAACTAGGGTGGTGAGGGGGTGGCAGAAGTGATGAAAATTTTTTTCTTATTTTGCGTGAAAAGATGCCTCCCACCATTCTGAAGAATTTGGTGAAGAACATTGGAAAAAAATCCCAGTCAAAACGGAGAAATTCCAACTTATGTGGGCCATCTGATCCGAAAATCCGTTTTCCAGAAACTCCTCCGCCCCCTTCCAAAACTTTTGACAACAAACTTCTTTGTAATCGTAATCTAAATGGTTTGAAAGGTATCTGTATAAAATTCCATTAAAAAATACCTATTTTCCAGTAAGTTATGAGGGGAAAATGTTGGGTCCTTTGAATTTTCCGAAACTCCTCTCCCCAACCCCTCAGAAATTGTTTTCCAACAAATCTTTACATACACCCAATCTACAGGATATAACCGATTATTTGGTGAAAGTTCCGTTAAAAGTATCCATTTTTCTGGAAGACATGAAGCAACAAAGTCGGTGGAGTATTAAACTGTAGTTAACGGATTAATGTTAACTTCCGTTACCTTTTAAAGAATTAACGGATCAACGGTTAACGAAGTTGACTTTTGGTTAACGGATTAATGATTAACGAAGTTAACTTTTCGATTAACGGTGCCCACCTCTGCATATATGCATACAGTCAGCCAATGAAACAGACAGACAGACAAACAGACACACAGAGTCAGCCAACCAGGCAGACAAACATGCATACACATACACGCACACGCACACACACACACACACATACAACCAGCCAGCCAATCAGACAGAAAGACACGCACGCACACACAGTCAGGCAAACAGGCATGCACACACACACACACACACACATGCATACATACATACAACCAGCCAGTCAGACAGAAAGACACGAACGCACACACACACACACACACATATACACATACATACACACATACTTACATACATATAACGTATGGCTTAGACGTTCCCATCAAAATCACTAAATCGAGGATTTGATTGCTCTACACATCTTAAGCAAATATTATTTTCTAAAGCCAAGCTTTGAGCTGTACTTTGTGAGTTGAAACTAGAAAGATGGAAACTGTAGAGAAGCCCGTCAAATGAATTGTACTTGTAATCCAAAATGCAGCTTGGTCATACTGTTGTGATGTCGTGTGAGAATCAGATAAATGGTACATATGTCTTTGGATTACTCAGCCACTCACAGACTAATAAGCCTTGTAGTTTAATTGCTCAAATAACTGAACACCCGTGGTTTGAATTCTGAACGAGATCCATTGTATTAGTTATTAATCCGGGTTGGAATGTATAAATTTGAAGTTGATGGCCACATAGTTTTCAGTCTTAAACTTCGACTGCGTTGTCTCACAAGGGACATAACTCTTTTTAGGACTAACTCCCTGCGGCACTGGGTTGTTTCCCCTGGATTTGAAAAATCCTTTTAAAAATGCGTTGAAGAAAAAGAATGTGGAGATGTGTAGCTTAGTGGTTAGGAGTGATCGTAAGATTGTGGTTTCGATTCCTGGACCGAGCGATGCGTTGTGCTCTTGCGAAAAACACTTCATTTCACATTGGTCAAGTCCACTAAGCTGGCACAAACGAGAAAAATCCCATGATGGACGTGTGTGTTGTTTAGGGGTGGAATATATATGCCCCAGAATCTGGGAAACTGGCCCTATGAACTTATTGCCTAGGGAAGGATCTTTGATCCTTCGAAGATAAAGATTTTACACACACACACACACACACACGAAAGTCTATGAGGATTAATTAATACAGTTTTTGAAGTGTAATGGTGATTTTTAAAAAAATTATTTTCTTAAAAAATATTGACATCTTTTATGAAGATTTTGCTAACCTTTTTGGGGAAGAAGTTTTTTTCTAGAATGTGAGCACTTTTGTTAAACCTTTTCAAACACACACGCTCTTAAAGAGGAAGTTATTTTTGCAGTTTTGATACCTGGACAAATTCTTATATATGTATATTTTACCAATATTGAATATATGGATTCATACATATTATATTCTTTGCTTTGGAGTGAACCAGTGAACTTGGGTGTTTAACATCCCTTTGAAGGCTTTAGATACGTACTTCTATATATATGTATATAAAGAAAAGAGGGAAAGGAAACAAAGAAATAAAGAACAATTGTAAAACGTGTGTGTGTGTGTTTGTGTGTGTGTGTGTGTATGTGTGTATTTATATCATACATTTTATAAAATGTATATAATCACACATACATACATACATAAATGCATATATATATATATATATATATATATATATATATATATATATATACACACACACACATATGTATGTATGTATGTATGTATGTATGTATATGAAGGTAGTGGCCTAATGGTTAGGGTGTTATACTCACAATCACTAGATTATGGGTTTGATTCCTGAATCAGGTAGCACATTGTATTCTTGAGCAAAACACTTCATTTCTTATTGCTCTGCAATCATTTTGACATCTGACGTGCAGAACACCATACAGGCAGTGTCGGCCTGATGGCAGGTAGTGAGCTAATATACAGGACATGCATTTAATCACGAAACAAATCATGTGTACAGGTCACTCAAGAAAACTGAGCACTCAGATGTTATCTTTGACAAGAGATTCTATCATATATGATGATGAAGATAACGATATACCAGAATTATAAGAGATAAGTAGGTCAACATATAAACAGTGTAAAAAGAAAAAAATTATTGTACTCATAATTGTTAGTTTACTAATAAAACTATGAAATAGGTATGAAAGCAATTAAAGAATATTACCAAAAATTATATTTTCAACATTTGATAAATTAAATGAGGTAGAAAAAGAGAAGATGAAGCAGTAACAATATGAGTAGAGGAAGGAGGGGATGAACAAAGAGGAACTTAAACTTTCATCCAAAATCTTACAAGTTATTGGTATCTCTAATGTGATACAAGATGTAAAATTTCAACTAAATTCATTTGGTTTCCAGATTAAGAGTTTAGTCATAACAATGTCCTACCTCTTATATTTAACTTCACTTAAAGAAATGTCTGTTGCTCTGAATAAACAAATTTTACCTTGTATAATGGGTCTGTTAATTATTATTCATTATTAGCAATGGGCTTCTCGCTTCTCTCCTAGAGTAAGATCTCTGCTGAATGTGAAGTTTCTGCTCTCAGGGGAGGCTGTGACAGCAATCAATAACATAAGACAGCTGTCACCGAGTCTATAAAGGTCAATAGAGATGAACATATGTTGGTAACCATCAAAACAAACGTTTATAGAATTACTATCAAAGTTACTCTGAATCGAAAGTGTAGGGCCCATTGCATTCTTTTCTCAGTCACTAAGTTGCCTTTTAGAAAAGAAGAAACTAATGTGACAGATGAAGCTATCGAAAAATGACATCACACACACACACACACAACATGCATACATACATACATACATACATACCTTATTAACATACATACATACATACATACATACATACATACATACATACATACAAACATACCTTATTAACATACATGCACACACACACAGAAATGTTGAAGTTCTTGCAAAAAATTCTTGACACAATCAGAATATTTAAAAAAAACTTTCTTAAAAGTTACAATTTACAAAAATTTGGTGGGAAACTGTATGACAGGCACTGTTTAGAAAGAAGCTTTTGTATTGTGTGTAAGAGTTTTATTGTTCACTTTTTCAAATACATGTATTATGGACTAATCTGTATAGAGGAATCATGCTGAATATAAAATACAAAAGTATGATTACAAACGTAAAAATATCACATTGGCAACTATAACTTGTGCCATTCTCTTATAAAATCTTACACTGACTTTGGTCCTTTTATGCTGCTGGTGATGCACCATTGTACAATTTATGGTGTTGCTTCACTGAGTAACTTCTTAGAACTTCATAAATCTCTCTGTCTACCTAAACTGGTACTCTGTCAATTATGACAATGGGTGTTCCAGTCGATCCATTCAACAGAAGTGCCTGCTCGTAAAATTAGCGTGCAAATGGCTGAGCACTCCACAGACATGTGTACCTTTAACATGGTTCTCAGAGAGATTCAGCTTTATATAGAATGTGACAAGACTTGCCCATTGAATTACAGGTACAAGTCATTTTTGCCAGCTGGGTGGACTGGAGCAAGATGAAATAGTGTCTTACTTAAGGACATAACACGCCACTGGGACTCAAACTCATAACCTTGTGATTGTGAGCCAAATACCTCTGACTACTAAGCCATGCACCTTCACCTCTGTCAATCTGGCATTACAAGGTTGATGTATTTTGTACAGGTACAAAATCAACAATATCTGGCTCTTCTGCTTAAGCCCTTCACTCCCTATAAAACATTCGGTGTTCTTGAATCTTGACAGGCTTTTCGTCAAGTTGGGTACCTATTTCCTAATATATGATTATAATTTAAAATATATAAATCTTGAGATTTTATTTGAATAATATTGTAAATATATATAGTGGCTGAGTGGTAAGTAGCTTGCTTACCAACCACATGGTTCCGGGTTAAGTCCCACTGCGTGGCATCTTGGGCAAGTGTCTTCTACTATAGCCTCGGACCGACCAAAGCCTTGTGAGTGGATTTGGTAGATGGAAACTGAAAGAAGCCCGTCGTATATATGTATATATATATGTATGTTTGTGTGTCTGTGTTTGTCCCCCCAACATCGCTTGACAACCGATGCTGGTGTGTTTACGTCCCCGTAACTTAGCGGTTCGGCAAAAAGAGACTGATAGAATAAGTACTAGGCTTACAAAGAATAAGTCCTGGGGTCGATTTGCTCGACTAAAGGCGGTGCTCTAGCATGGCTGCAGTCA
>NC_068988.1:55490083-55498689 GCF_001194135.2 Octopus bimaculoides
ATATATACGACGGACTTCTTCCAGTTTCCGTCTACCATATCCACTCACAAGGCTTTGGTCGGCCCGAGGCTATAGTAGAAGACACTTGCCCAAGGTGCCACGCAGTGGGACTGAACCCCGAACCATGTGGTTGGTAAGCAAGCTACTTACCACACAGCCACTCAGATTATATTTTGAGGTCTGTGCATTGGGGTGGAGGTGGAGAATGTAATAATTATATGTATATAATGTTATATTATACTAACCATAGAAATGGTTATTAAATCTCCAATAGATTCTAAAATTACCTCCTTGTCATTACTGCCATAAATATTCTTGTAAACTATTATCTGAACAGTTCCTCCTACAAACTTTTAAGTAAATTAGTAAATAGTTCACATTTCAATACATACACATATACACGTGGGCACATGCACACACGTGCACACACACACACACACATTAAATTTTATATTTGCTTACTTACTTTCAGAGAAAAAGACGTTCAACTAAGAAACTTCTGAAAAAGCTTGCCGATCTTGCCAAGAGGATAAGCGCTGGAGATTTTCAGGTTAGATACTCAGAACTTTATATTCTTCTTACATTACTCTAAAACCTTCTACCTCCACCAAATCTGCCATAACTGGCACTCTGTCAATTATGACAATTAGGGTTCCTGTTGATCCATTCAACAGAACTGCCTGCGCGTAAAATTAGCATGCAAATGGCTGAGCACTCCACAGACATGTGTACCTTTAACATGGTTCTCAGAGAGATTCAGCATTATATAGAATGTGACAAGACTTGCCCATTGAATTACAAGTACAGAGACTTGCTTGTAATACTATTATTGTATATAGAACTTGATATTTCTTTCTCTGGTACTATGTTAGTGCCGGAGTTACTATATTCTTGTATATATTGTGGTATCAAATATAATGGCATGTCTAGAACTGTATATATTACATTTCAGCATTTGTATATATATATATATATATATATATATATATATAAATTATATATATATATATAAATTATTTATATACTTGTTTAATTATTCTTTCTTATTGCCATAGGAAACACCCAAACCAGAAATTAGAACAAGACCACCATCAACTTCACAGCCGAGTCCTTCTCCAACCTTTTCACCAGGACCCCACCATGATATCTTTTATAAGGCTTATAACTTTTTGAAAAATGGACCTGAAAATTGGATAAACCGTGTATCAGTCCAATTTGAGACCATCCCACAGGTGAACCCAAGATCTAAAACAATATACAGCATTGAACACAAAATTAAGGTTGATGTTAATTACCCCCAGTGGCATGGTCAGGAGAAGATTAAGGTCGATGCAGCCTTTGGTGCTGCCCAAATACTGGATGGAGAAAAGTAAGTCTTTTCATTTGTTTCGTTAATTAAACAGTGGATGCATCCATATATGAATGTAGGAATGTGTCCAAGTGTAGGTGTGGCCAGGATGTTTTCAATACTGTAGATATGTCTGTGTATAAACCCATCACCGTAGTCATAGGATCGCGGTTTCAATTCCCAGACCGGGCGTTGTGAGTGTTTATTGAGCGAAAACACCTAAAGCTCCACGAGGCTCCGGCAGGGGATGGTGGCAAACCCTGCTGTACTCTTTCACCACAACTTTCTCTTACCTCCTGTTTCTGTTGTGCCTGTAATTCAAAGGGTCAGCCTTGTCACACTGTGTCACGCTGAATATCCCCGAGAACTACGTTAAGGGTACATGTGTCTGTGGAGTGCTCAATCACTTGCACGTTAATTTCACGAGCAGGCTGTTCTGTTGATTCGATCAACTGGAACCCTCGACGTCGTAAGCGACGGAGTGCCAACAAAACCCATCACTACTGAACCGACCAAATTTTTTGCTGGTAGTGCAACATATGCTAATCATATGCAAATCTGTCCTCACAGCCTCTTTGTGCTGGCCAGTAAAAATAAAATTTGCATACTAAGTCATCATCATCATCATCTTCATCAACAACACCACCACCACAAATCATCATTATCATCATCTTGTTTCTTTTCTCGATCATTTCTCTCCCAATTTTTTTTCTGCCATTCTGTTGCTTGTCTGATTGAGGCAACATGAAATTAGTTTTGGAATCCCTGCTTACCAATGTAATTAGTCAATCAGACTAATGTAATTAGTCAATCACTTCAAATTCATTCCTTTACCTCCTCAGTTCAAGTATCAGGGTAAATAGGAGGTGTGGCATGGAGGAGGGGAGGAGGTGGGGGTGAAGATGAAGGGGGCAGAAGGATGGGTGAAGAAGGAGGGGTAGGAAGAAAGAAGAGGAGAGGGAAGGAGAGGTAAAGAAGAGCAGAGGGGAGGGAGGAGGAAGTGGAGAGTGGAGGGGAAAGGAGGAAGGAAGAGGGCAAGAGGAAGGAAAAGGAGGAGGAGGTGGAGGAAGAGGGAAGGATTGAAGGAGGGAGGGAAGAAGGGAAGGAGGGAGGAAGAAGTAAATTTCTTTGCAGAAGGGTTAGCCATGTTTTATTCCCTTGCCTTTCTCACAAATATTTCTCAAGTGTTCAGTTTCGATACAGTAAATGCTTACAGAGTGAATTATTGTAGCATCAACACATCCTGGTCCCCATATTATTAGAGTTCTGGTCTTTATCATAAATTGGAAAGGAAACAGCAGAGAAAAAACATTGAAAAATTTACTGTTTAACTTGTATCATCGTCATCGTCATCGTCATCATCATCACCGCCACCACCACCACCACCACCACAACCGCCACCGCCGCCACCACCGCCATCATTTAATGTCTGCTTTCCATGCTGGCATGAGTTGGATGGCTTGGTAGGAGCAGGCAAGCCAGAGGACTGTGCTAGCTTCTACTGCTAGTTTTGGTGTGGTTTCTATGGCTAGATGTCCTTCCTAATGCTAACCCAACTACTTCACAGAGTGTACTGGGTTGTCTTGTATCTGGCACCATGTGGAGAATTCCGGAAAGTACCCCACTACCAAAAATTAGATAACTTGATTCCTGTGTGTCCGATGCACATGAATGGAATGAAACACACTTGGCTCCTGCACAATACAGGTTAATCTCATATGACTATAGACTTTTGATTACAATATATTTGGAAACTATATAATTGTTTTTAAATGAAATTCACCATTCCAATTTCAGGAAGTGGGCTGAGATCTCCTTCAAGGGCAACCGTTTACCTAAGAACACTGACATGACGTTCCATTTGATAGAAAAAACAAACTATCTTAATTACAGCCACGAATTGAAATCTACCAAAGTTGCCAATAAATTTTCTTTTGAGAAAGTTGATGACAGTGAGTTTAACTTGGTCCACAAATTGGAAGTACCATTTCTACAACAAAATTTCGATATTCAGTTCAAAATGTCACATGAAGACCATGAAAAGTACCTGAAAGTTATGTCAAAAATTACCTCAGATCAATGGAAAAAGCTTGCACATGAATATTACTCAGATCGTAAGTTTATTTATTACATCATCATCGTCATCATCATCATCATTTAACATCCATTGTTCATGCTGGCATGAGTTGGACGGTTTGACTGGACTGGCACACTGAAAGGCTGTGCCAGGCTCCAGTCTGATTTTGCATGGTTTTCTATGGTTGGATACCCTTCCTAATGCCAACCACTCCGAGAGCGTAATGGGTGCTTTTACATGCCACTGGCATGGGTACCATTTGCGAGACACCGATATCTGCCATGAATGTGATTTTGCTTGGCTTGATGGGTCTTCTTAAGCATGACATAATGCCAAAGATCTTGGTCATTGCTTTCATGAAGCCTAACACTCCAAAGGAACTCAGCCGCTTTTTCTTCTGAGTCAATTTTAAAAGAAACCTGAATGAGAATAGTGGACCATAAAAACATTTTAAATTTCTTACCGATTCCAGGCTTATACATGTCACTACCCTGGCATTGTGGGCCCTGGGTGGAGTGAAAGAATGCAGAACAGAAGTTTTCTGATTTCAATAAATTATGACAAATGTGGTTTCCATTATTATACCAAAAAAGAGCCAAGTATGAGAAAATTAAAAATAATTCATTTCCTTTCACATCATCAATGTCATACGCTTAATATATGTATTTTGTCTGTGTGCTCATTGGCTGTAGGATAGTGCCAAGGGTAAAAGTCCCTCTAAGATGTTAAGTGTTAAAAAACACTGAATACTTCAAAGTAAGTATCATTAACTTTTTTGTGTTCAGATTACTTAGTTGAATGTCATGCTTATTTATTCCTATTGTCTTGCATCAATCATGTATTATCTCATAGCTTTGAGGTCTCAATGAGGTGATTGTTTATTTTTAGAATGATATTGTAGGGTAGGTGTGTGAGGCTACCAGTTTGAATGTCAAAACAGGTAAGATATTTGGGCCCGGATATGGTCAATTTAAATGCTAGAAAGTTAAGGGACTTTTCTTCTAGGATGCTATCCCACAGCTAATGAGGACATAAACAAAATATGTATCTTAAGTATGCATCATCACTAATATTTATATCATAAGGGCTGTTTATAGTTCAAATTTAATTTCCTTTGGCATTGGTCCATTGAAATATATGTTTTTTTTAGAGGGAATATCTACAATTAGATGGAAAGTTTGATAAAAACATCAGAATAATGACTCTGGTTGACAATGTTCTGTCTTGTAGATGAATATCTAATGATTTTGTTTCTCTAATTAGTTAGCATGGTTTAACTCTTTAGCATTTAGATTATTCTGTAAAATGTAATGCTTAATTATTTGCATTAATCAAGCATTATCTCATAGCTTTGTGATCTTGATGATGTGATTGTTTATCTTTAGAATGACATTGCTGGGTATGTGTGAGAGGCAGAATTTGGGCAGAGAACACCAGATGCCATTTGGCCTCATTGGGACTTATCAACGATGTATTTGCATTAAGTATGATACATAGATGGCTATTTTGATTTAATACTATTTTTATTGCATATAATGAATTTTCATTTAGCCAGGCAACTATTTGCAATACCAGTGAATGCTTTATTCCATGTTTCCTATATATCAGCGACAACAAATCTCATTTAAGCATGTAGTTGACTTTGAGTATCTGCCATTGACAAGGTCCAATAGGGCTGAAATGTATCTGGCATTCTAGCTAGCTGCTGCTACTGCTGGTGGGATGATCTTCATCTTCTGATATATATTGTATTTTAAAACATAGCACATAAAAGATTTTATGTCTGGATAAATACTGCAGTCAATTTGCCTTTGAACAAATTCAATTCATGGCAAACTGCAGTGGGAATGGTTTTTTACAGGTCAAGCAGTCCTGAACATATTTAAATTAATCTAAATATTTGATTAACTCTCAACACTGCTTTCACATGCCAACTACATATTTCAAAATTACTTCATTTATTTTCTGAAATTTAAATTTGTGTCAATAACTTTGTATTCTTATAAGATATTTAATACAATATTTTATTGTCAGTATGCATAATAAGTACAACAAACATACAATATACATGTCATGCAGACAAAATATTATAAACCTTTCTTACAGAAACCTGGAGTGGCTATTTTATGCTGACACCAGAATATGGACTGAACAGAACTTCAAGTTTTATACATCAGTATGTCAATTATACTTCAAAATGGGATTTAATATGTAATAAAGAAAAAGTTTACATGTATCTCCAGGCATATGTTGAAGGAAAGGTAAAGTATTTGATTTGACATGTTTTCACTTTCTTTACTTTGTCTTCAAAGAGATTACTCAACCAAACAGAGTCTTGTTTATTAATGATTCATTCATCATCGATCTGAGGCAACACAGTATACTCCATTGTGAACCATGTTACACTTAGCATGGATTGATCTGTGATAATTTGTGTTGGTGATCAGTCGAAGATTCTGCTTGTACAGCACCCACAATGCTCAGCCACCCAGAATGCACTGACTATCATATGTGTTTACATGATTATGCTCTGAGGCTGCTTATATTTTATATAGATTTATGTACTCATACCCATCGAATTCTGTCATGGTTGACTTTGCCTTTCGAGGATTGATAAAATAAGTTGATCACTGGGGTCAATGTAATTGACTTAACTACTCCTGGGTGTATCCTTCTGGCAAGCCATGTTGAGCCAGTGTAGCAAAGTAGGCTCATCAAACCAGCATGATCTCAAGCTCAAATTCACGGCTTCCACTTCAGACTGTGGTGGGTGGAGAGGCCTTTACACTGCAGTAGATTGAACACCCAATCCAAACCCAGGACTAATAAAGAGAACATCCCAGAACATCAGCTTTCTGGAATTCCCTTCTTGCACAACCGCTGACTTGCAACCATAATCGACTTTGAGGGATGTAAAGGTCATAGACACAACTTCTTCCTCCAAATCAATCATCGCCATAATTTAATGCCTGTTTTCCATACTGACATGGTTTAGATGGTTTGACAGGAATTAGTGAGTTTGAGGATTGCACTAAGCTTTACTGTCTGCTTTAGCTGAATGCCCTTCTTAATGCCAACCACTTTACATAATGTACTGGGTGCTTTTTATGTGGCACCAGTGAGGTCACCAAGTAATATGCAAGTCAAGAGCTCTCTCAACTGAGGTGGGAGTAGTATTAAAGGAGGTGGCTTTGTGTCAGGTAATGAGAGGTTAGAATATTAGTAGGGGGACAGGAATAAGTGCTTTGCAGTTGAAGAGATACATCACTAGCGCAGATGGTAAAAGTAAGAGAGAGAGGAGACAAAGAGCAAAAGGAAAAAGAATATAGTGAAGATGTTTTGGGGCATAAAATAATAAAAAAAAACATCTATATAATTTTGTAATAGTATCACATGTTTTAAAATGAAGATTTTTGGATAACATGCTTCTCAATCAAGATGTAATGGCCATGAGTAGAAAAATAATCAAGTGATAAAAGTGCAACCCAGTTTGCCTTGGAACATCATCATCATCATTATCATCATTATTGTCACTGTTGTTATCATCATCGTCATCATCATCATCATCATCATCATCATTTAATGTTTGCTTTTCATGTTGGCATGGGTTGGGTGGTTTGACAGGAGCTGGCAAGCCAGAGAGCTGCACTAGGCTCCATTGTCTGCTTTGGTATGGGTTTCTGTGGCTGGATGCCCTTCCTAATGCCAACCACTTTACAGAGTGTACCTGGTTCTTTTAATGTGGCACCAGCACCAGCAGGGTTGCCAGTAACTTGCAAGGCAATGACTTCTCAGCTGGGAGAGGGAGTCGAACAGAGGGAAGTCACCTTATGCAAGGTTATTGGTTAGAATACAATAGTGGGATGGAGATAAGTGTTTTACTATAGAAGAGATACACTTTACTCTTTTACTTGTTTCAGTCATTTGACTGAGGCCATGCTGGAGCACCGCCTTTAGTCGAGCAAATCGACCCCAAGACTTATTCTTTGTAAGCCTAGTACTTATTCTATCGGTCTCTTTTGCCGAACCGCTAAGTTACGGGGATGTAGACACACCAGCATCGGTTGTCAAGCGATGTTGCGGGGACAAACACAGACACAAAATATACATGCACACACACACATACATATATACGACGGGCTTCTTTCAGTTTCCCTCTACGAAATCCACTCACAAGGCTTTGGTTGGCCCAAGGCTATAGTAGAAGAAACTTGCCCAAGGTGCCACACAGTGGGACGAAATCCAGAACCATGTGGTTGGTAAGCAAGCTACTTACCACACAGCCACTCCTACGCCTTGGCTACTTCAGTAGAAAAAGAGAGGAAAGGAAGGGGAGATAATGTTAGAGAGAAAGATAGAAAGACATTGAGAGTGAGAGAAAGAGAGCTAAATAGATGGAGTTGGAGATGTATTAACGCAGGGTTTTAGAGCAATGGATTACCGTAAAGCCTTGAAATAATCCCTTCTTCAATGACTTAAATAATAAAGACTAAGGATACTTGGTAACTAAAAAGCATACTATAAAAGCATTTCTAGATTTTTCTAATTTATTCCTTTATTCATTTATACAGCATCCGGCCATTATATCCATGGATGGTCTGGTAGTAATTGAAGAGGCCAAAAATACTGACTTGCCAAAAATATCAGTAAAACTTTTATTGCCAGATGTTATGCTTCGGTTCGCAGGACGTGTAACTGATGAGAAGAATCTGATTCTAGAAATAAAGAAAGACGTATGTCTATGTGTTTTTTTAAAATCCATTTATAAGCATGAATACATACATACATACATACATACATACATACATACATTAATTCATACATTCACACATACATACATACATACATACTTAAAGACAGATAGACAGATACATATAAATGCACATACACACACATGCATATATTGATAAAAGCAGCTAGGTACAATATAAAACCATATAAGAAAAATCTAATCGTCACTAATTGTGACTGAGGGTGCTGAGAGCACCTATATTGCAAGAAATAAGAGTTAAAACTCTTACAGCTGTGTGAAAAGCACATTTACATATACTGACAGGGGAGATGACTGTCCTATGAACAAAGTTAGAAACACAGGATCGGTTTCATCACTAACTTTGGGACTCATCAGCAGTGTCACTTCCATTGCTTCAATATATATATATATATATATATATATATATA
>NC_068988.1:55498891-55509225 GCF_001194135.2 Octopus bimaculoides
GAGAGAGAGAGAGAGAGAGAGAGAGAGAGAGAGGGAGATGTATGTTGTATGTAATATATATATAAGCAAAATTTAGGGTTAGTTAAAATATGTTTGTAACATATTTCAACTGCTAAAAGCAATTTCACTGCAGTTACTGTAGAGAAAATTTTTCTCTTATGGTAAAAAGGTATGAAAACAACCTAGCTGTTCAGTGTTGCCATCTATCAGGACTCTCAGACTACACTGTTTCTAGCTCATTGACTTTTATCCATTGGTAGTACCTAAGAGAAACAACTCTGAACAGATCCTATAAAGTAATAGCCTTATGTAAATTACAGTCAACAACATTGACTGATTTGCACTGAAAACACACACACACACACACATGAATGAAAGATTCCTTTTCTTTTACAATTGAACAATCTTCTTCATTGTAAGCATATCCTAATAAATTTATCATCTTTGCAGGGATCTGGTCGAAATGTTCCTGTTGCTGATTGGACAATGAGCCTCAGTAAACCATCTGAAATTAGTCAAGATATTGTTATAAAGCCAAATGCTATTGGACCTCTAAGAAAATGGATGCAACAAAAACAAGCATTGTTTTCTAGTGTACTTAATCCTTTTGTTGCAGCTGTTGATTCTAACCCTGAGAAACCTTACTCTGAAATCACCATACCATATTATGGCCAAGTAAGTAAAATAATTCTGGTCATATATGTTGCTTTTGTTACTAAGCATTCCTTCATACATTATTGTTAAAAATTATCCAGAGGAACGATTTTGAACAAGTTTCCTTTTCAACTTGATTTAGAATAAATTAGCATGCTGATTTCAAAACTACAGTCATTTTTTTTTTTTTTGCTATCATGTCAAGTTTTTTTTTTTTCTACAGTTCTGAATAAGCACTACTATACTATTTGTCCATGAGTACTAGAGCTCATCAACAGCTTTTATCATTTTATTGGTAACTAGTGGGCTTCCTGGCCTTTGGCCTGGTCTTTACGATGTTGAAATGTATTCATAAGGTACACTTTGGCATCTATCGTAATACCCATTTTCCTTACAATATATATGTGTGTATGTATGTTATGTATGAGTATGCTGTGATGTGATCATTTTACCAGAGTCTTTTGACTCAAGTCTGATAAAGCATTCCACTCCTAAATCCTTGTAATATTAACCATGTGAATGAAGCAAGGACAGACTAAATAGTTACGGAATTGAGTCATATAATATGTAATAACGACAAAGCCAAACGTTAATATTTTGATAAAGGCATTGAGCTGGCAGCATTGTTAGCATGCTGGGGAAAATGGTTAGTGACATTTCATGTATTTTTGTATTCTGAGTTCAAATTCCGTCATGGTCAACTTTATGTTTCATTCTTTCAAGGTTAATAAAATAAGTACCAGTTCAGCACTGGCATTGATGCTATCAACTAGCTCCCTTCATGAAATTGCTGGCCAAGTGCTAAAATTTGAAACCAATATTTTGATATTTTTTGAAAGCATTTAATATATGTTTCAAGTAATTATGTAAGAAATTTCTTACATAATACTTTCTTCTGTGTGAGTTTGATATCTATCTATCTATCTATCTATCTATCTATCTATCTATCTATCTATCTATCTATCTATCTATCTATCTATCTATCTATCTATCTATCTATCTATCTATCTATCTATCTATCTATCTATCTATCTATCTGTCTATCTTTCTATCTATTTTTTATGCAACTAATGCCATACATGACACATGATTTATTAAATTTTTTTTAGCATAAATAACCAAACACTAACCAACTAATTTGAAATATTGAAAAGACTTTGAAATATACTCTTCCTTTCTTTTCTCCTTTCCTTTTTCTTAAGACTGTTGGGGAGCTTTTGAATAATGTTTTCTATTCATCTGTTCGAACCGTTATGCCGATTTTTGACATCATACCTTTATCCTCGCGTCCAATGTCTGAAGTATTTTATGAAAGAATTTTAAAGATGAGCCAAAACTTCAAAACTAAATTCAAAAATTCCATTTTTGGTAAGTGGAAAATATTTTGATTTATCTTTGATCTCTTACTTTTTTCTGTCGTTTGAGTGTGGCCATACTGGAGCACTTGATGTTATTAACAGTTTTTAATCAAACGAATTGACCTCAGGGCTTAATTTTTTTCTAAACCTGGTATGTATTTTATCAGGCACTTTTTACTGAACTGCTAAGTTATGGGGATGTAAACACACCAACACCAGTTGTCAAGTGGTAGTGGAGGACAAACAGACACAAAGACATGCACACATAGATATGTGCACCTATATATATGCTCCGCTGGATGTGTAATGTCAGTGTGCATACCCGACAGAGTGTAAGTATCTTGAGAGAAAAGCTGAACATCAGAATCATCAGTTGTGTGTGTGTGTGTGTGTGTGTGTGTGTGTCTGTCTGTCTGTCTATGTCTGTGTGTCTGTGCTTGTTCCCTACCACTGCTTGACAACCAGTGTCAGTATGTTTACATTCCCAAAACTTAGCAGTTTAGCAGAAAGAAACTGATAGAATAAGCACAAGGCTTAAAGAAGAAATCATAAAATAAGCTACTGGGCTCAATTCATTTGACAAAAACTCTTCAAGGTGGTGCCCCAGCATGGGCAAAATCTAATGTCGGGCCCAAGTAAAAAGGATATGGGGAAAATGAAGATAATAAAAAAGTAATAACAAAAATACATTTGATTAAATTTTATTTTGCAGACAGAGAAAAGGTAAAATCATTGAAATATGGTATTGGTGCTGTTGCCAAGGCTGTAGGTAATTATATCCAAGAAAGAGTGACAAATTATCCCAGGCTGTTTAATCTGTACATGGAGAGAGCTGTCAAAGCAAGACTGGTGCCGATGTTGGCACAAGGGAAAATACATTTTACTTTATTCCATCCATTCATTTGGGAATCTTTTAAAGTAAGTCAATTCACTATTAGCATTTCCATTTTCCAACATCAATGTCATCATTATTGTCGTTTTTATATATCATTGTTCTTGTTACCATTATTGCGACCATGATCATTATCCTCACCCTTATTGTTGTCATCATCATTCTCAGTATCATCAGCATATCATTGATATCATCACCATTGTTATCATTGCCGTCATCATCATCATCATCATCATCATAATTTTCATTATCATCATCTTTATCATTGCCCATCATCATCACTGTAGTCAACAAAAAGAATTTTTCTGTTGTCAAAATCTTGGACCTGACATATAGAATCCAAAAATGAGATACATTTATTACCATCATATCAAGATTCTAAGATACTGGACCCATAAAATTTCATTATTTATTTATTATTTTTTTTTTCAATAAAATAGCTTATGTGGAACAAGTTATAACATAAAAATGCTTAGAAATTGGGTTTCTTTAAATTCTACAGAAAAACTACTGTTTTCTTAAAATTCTACTGAAAAACAAGTAAAAAAATCTTAAAATTTCTACAGACAAATTGCATCATTGTTTATACCTAATTTCCCTTGAATTTTCATTTGGATGATTTTCTTGGGCACTGAACCTCAAGAAGATCATGAGCCATGTTCCAGCAATAGTTTGCTACAATATGCAAGTTTCATCTCTCTAGATACTTTTGTTCCATTGATTTTTATGTCCTGATGGAAATATTCTCACTGCTTGTCATTTGTGTAACCAAGATTTCCAGGGAACTTATCAAGGGGACTGTAGAGATAGTGCAGCATTATGCTCATATTTGCTTCCAACTCTTGAAGGTTCTCCATCATGTTGTCAACTATTTTGGCATAGTTGGCTGTTTCCTTGTTGCCCATAAAATTAATTTACAACTATTACAAATGATTTCCATGCTGCTGCTTCAATGCAATTCATTAAATTCACAAAGTTCCCATCTTCCATCCATTTTCTGATTTGAGGCCCATCAAATACTCCATCTTTTCACTTCTCAGACGAGGAAATGTGTTGTACATATAGTGAAAGCATGGTCCATCTTTATTCAGAGCTTTAACAAACTGCTTCATAATACCAAGTCTGATATGGAGTGAAGCAAGGGATGATTTTTCTGGTTAAACTAAAGGCTCATTAACCACATTAAAAGATCCTGGAACTAATGTTTACTGCAGCCATTCTTTGATCAACAAATGCTTTCCCTGGCTCTGTTGTCCTGCATGCATAAAAATCATGGATATTTGGTGTATCTACTTTGTGGTCCCAGGAGAAAATTGACCATCTTAAAGTCCATACATGCCTCCCACTGACAAATGGGGTATTTTGGCATCTTGAAATCAAAATGTGAAAGTAAAAACATCGATTAACGTTTTTGGATTCAGCATGTTAAACATTTGGATAAAACCAT
Source organism: Octopus bimaculoides (assembly GCF_001194135.2). Classification (NCBI taxonomy): domain Eukaryota; kingdom Metazoa; phylum Mollusca; class Cephalopoda; order Octopoda; family Octopodidae; genus Octopus; species Octopus bimaculoides. The sequence continues at coordinate 55,503,243 of NC_068988.1, forward strand.
CATCATCATTTAATGTCCATTGTCAATGCTGGCATGGGTTGGATGGTTTGACGAGGGCTAGAAAGCTGGAAGGCTGCACCAAACTCCAGTCTGATTTGGCATGATTTCTATGACTGGATGCCCTTCCTAATGCCAACCACTCCTAACAACAAAATACCTGTTGGGTTGTGTAATTTGCATAGCATCAAATTTTTGCACTCACTTTTTAGTGGTAACCTTGATCAGTACCATAACCCTATTGATCCATTACCAATTTCACATTCCCTACTCTCTTACAATTCAATTGTTGTCCACGCCATATATATTCAGTTCTATCTTATCTCTGATGTACAGTTTGGTTACTACCATCATCTCCTTTTGACTCCTGAGTTACTCAATTCACCTGACCAATCCAGTTAATAACTAAATGATACATAGTTTAATTTCTGCTTTACAGACATCACCAAAGTTGACAACTCCACTCTACTTATTTATGCATAAACTACAGACCCACGATTTCTTCCCTTTCTTGCGCCGTTATACTACTCATGTTGCTGTTTTATCTGATGACAAAGTGGTAACATTTGATGGATATCTGTATAATTTACCTCCAGGTAATTATTTTATTTTATTTAACCTTTTAGCATTCAGATTACTGAGTCAAATGTAAGGTTTGTTTATTCTCATTAATTAATCAAGCATTATTTCATAACTTCAAGACTTCAAAGATGTGATTGTTTATTTTATTTGAGTGACATCATACGGTAAGTGTAAGAGGCCAGATCTGACTGGTGTGAGCATAACATAGGTAGAATATTTGAGCTGGATATGACTGGTTTAAATGCTAAAGGGTTATAGGAGTACTGTAATTTGTTTGAAGTATTGCAATACATGAAAAAGAGATATATGTTTGTAAAAACCTTTTTTTTTTCTTTTTCCATTTAACTGCAGGAATCAAATTTATGCTTTCAAAATTTCATTACCTCTAACTGTGGAAAGCAACGTTATATCTCAATATATTTTTAGTTGAGGAATGTTATGTTTGAAAATATTTTTTTGCTGAGATATACTGAGTTTATTGAGGCTAAGCAATTTGCAGAAAATAAGAGTTCCTTTTTTTTAGGTGAATGTTTAACATCATTATTGGAATAACCAAGAAATTTAATTTCATAGTTAAAAGGTTAATACTTTGTACAATATATTTCAAGAAATTTGAACTCAAAATGTAAAGAAGTGCTACTAAGGATTTTGTCCTATGCACTAAAGATTCTGCCAGCCCACCAGCTTTATAATAACAATGGTAACTGTTTCAAAGTTTAGCACAAGACTAGCAATTTTAGAGGAACTGTGCTAATCAGTTACATAGCTCCATTACTCAACAATAATAATTATCTTTCTTCTACAGGCAAAAGGCCTAAAATTTTGAGGGAAGGGTCTAGTTGACCACATCAAGCCCAATGTTCAACTGGTACTTATTTTATCGTCGCCAAAAGGAAAAAAGATCTAAGCTAACCTTAGTAACATTTGAATTGTAAAGATGGATGAAATGCTGCTAATCATTTTGTCCAGTGCGTTAAGGATTTTGCTAGCTTTTCACCTTAATAATAGTAGTAATAAACCTTTTTACTATAGGCACAAGGCCTGAAATTTTGCGGGAGGGGGCTAGTCAATTATATTGGCCCCAGTGCTCAGCTGGTATTTATTTTATTGACTCCAAAAGAATGAATGGCAAAGTTTACATTCTCAGTTCAAGTACTGCCATGGGCAAGAAATGCTGCCAAGCATTTTGTGCGGCATGTTAATGGTTCTGTCAGCTCTCTGCCTTTGCTTGTCATCTTAATAATACTACTAATAATAAGGAATTAAAATAATAGCATGATGTATTTATTTTGGCTAACTCTTGATAAATGCAGTTGGTTTAAACATTTAAAAAAAAATTTCCTTTTTTTTTTTTTTTTGTCTTTCAGCTTTTGGAAATAATAAATGTACTCACCTGTTGGCTGCTGATGTAGCCCATAAAACATTTGCAATCCTCAAGGAAACTGATGGGGTCACATTGTCATGTTCAAGAACTAGTTTAAAGGTGTTTAACAACTGCAGTATCTCTGTCGATGGAGACGGCTCATTCATGTAAGTACAATATGAATGTCAGCTTTTTATTAATCTTTTTGTTTTTTTGTTTCACTTTATGATGAAAAGAACATTTGATGTCCCTTGTGCTAAATATAAGCAATTTTTTTTTTTTTAATTATACTGACTTCAATTTTTGGCGACGGCTAGCAAGTTTGAGTGCTCAGCTGTACTTATTTTATTGACCCCCAAAGGTCATTGATGTGGTCATGAATGGTAATAAAAGGACTTTGACAAACCTGATCGTTTGATTGACAGAACAATTAATTAACCCTTTGGTGTTTAAGCCGGCCATATCTAGCCCCTCACACCTAACCTACATTGACATTCTAAGAATAAACTATCACACCATCAAAACTTCAAAGCTGTAAGATAATGTATGATTAATTCAAAACAATTTGAGTGAAAAAAGTATTACATTTAACAGATTAATCTAAACACTAAAGGGTTAAATAATTGATTTATTAATTGGTTAAATAGTTAACCAATTGACCAATAAATAATACAGTGAAATAGAGCCAATACATGTATGTTTATTATTGGCATAATGACCCTCCCAACATACAAAAAGATGTTTCAACACATGAGTTCACATCATGAATCTTGCAAAGCAAATACAATTTATTTTCACTTAAACTTATTCTAATTCATTTTATTTAAATATTTTTTTTTTTTAAGAAATTAAGTTCTAAATTTAATAGTTGTTTCTTTTTGCTGTCTTAGAGAACTACCATATCAATGTCCAATGAAAATGACTTCAGCCAAAATGTGGGGCCCTTATGTGGTTGTTACATCAGTATATGGAGTTGAAATAATGTGTAGCCCAAATGAAATGAAAATTATATTTGATGGAATTCACCATAATCATACACTCGGACTTTTGGGTAATGCTGATGGAGACTTTGGAACTGATATGAAACTGACTGATGGAACACTAGCATCAAATATTGCTCAGTTCATTAACCATTATGAATTGAGCAAGAGACAAAAATGTCAAATTTCCAAGAAGGACGTTACTCAAACATATCCTAAGCACTGTCCTGCAGAAACAAAACAGAAATGTCTGGAAACGTTTGCTCTTTACCTTTCACCATTAAATAATTGCTTTGATGAGAATAATCCTATGAATTATTTGGTAAGTCACACCTAATTCTCCTTCTTCTTCTACATAGACAATACTTAGTTGAAACCCTCAAAGTTACGACAAATGTTAGTCCTAAACATCTCCCATCTTTTGTTGCCACTTCACATATATGACATTTCCAAAACTGCACTTACTTCACAGGGCCACAAAACCTTTCAGCCCAGATTAGCTATTTATAAACCCTCTCTCAAAGACATAAGTATGACCCAGATATCCAAGACAGTGCTGATATTACACACAAATATCTTTGACCTCATCCAAAAGCAGGTTACCTGGCTGAGTAGCAATGGCTCACTCACCGACATATTCTTTTTTTGTTTTTCATTCTGAAAGTCCCAAATATGGCAAGAAGTCATTTTGTGAAAAGGGACTATGGAGAAAGAGAAATTGAGAAGAAAGGAATGAATATATTTTAGACTTGAAAGTGCTCAGGTCACAACCATCAGATCACAAATATACTGGTTCTCCTCTTTACTATGTCTTTTACTGCTATTATAATGACTTTGTTCCTCTGAGTTAGTAAGCTACTCACTACTCAGCTTGTTGTGGAGAGGCAATGGCCCAGTGGTTAGGGCAGCAGACCCGCGGTCATAGGATCGCAGTTTCGATTCCCAGACCAGGCGTTGTGAGTGTTTATTGAACGAAAACACCTAAAGCTCCATGAGGCTCTGGCAAGGGATGGTGGCGAACCCTGCTGTACTCTTTCACCACAACTTTCTCTCACTCTTACATCCTGTTTCTGTTGTGCCTGTAATTCAAAGCGTCAGCCTTGTCACACTGAATATCCCCAAGAACTACGTTAAGGGTACACTTGTCTGTGGAGTGCTCAGCCACTTGCACGTTAATTTCATGAGCAGGCTGTTCTGTTGATCAGATCAACTGGACCCCTCAACGTCGTAAGCGATGGAGTGCTAACAACAACTCAGCTTGTTAATCTGGTTCATATGATTCATCTGTCTCCCCCCTCTTGTCATCCCTACAGTTTCGTACATTACAAACTTACAATAAATAGTTTTATTGTCTAATATTTCCTTCCCTCTAAAGTCCCCTCACTGTTCCTATTTGTCCAACAGAAGTTAAAGCTAGACATCAACTGCATTAATATCACAATTCTATGAGAACTTCTAAAGGCTTGAGTCCTACTCTGCCTCTTCTGACTAAATATTCAAAGAAATCTGTACACATATCTCAGAGCCTGCCTCCTTATGTTTACATGCCTCTACCTTAACACCAGTCAGAGCTATTTCTATATTATATGAGGTTATATGTTAAATCTGTGTTGTTTGATAAGTTCCATGTCAGGTGAGTTATTGTCACTGATTTCATTAAAGTTGTTGCCTCCAGAACTGGTTCTCTAAGTAATCAATATTGTTTTTCTTTACAGGATCATTGCATCAAAAGCTGTGCTGATAATGACAAGAAATCTGGTCTCTGTTCCTTAGTATCAACCTATGTCAGCCAATGTCAGCCAAAGAAAGATATTGATTTACCAAAAACTTGCAGTAAGACTTTTCTAAACATTTTTCAATATAACACTGTTCATTAGACATAACAAGATGAAGTGAAAGATTTCTTACGACAACATAGATGTTCAAATCCTGCTAAATATTATAGTATTTCTTTTAGGCAATAAAAATCATGCATACAATCTCCTGAAACAAATTGTATTTACCCTTTCCCAAGTAGTCACGTGATTTAAAACTACTGTCTCTATCCAGAAACTAAGCCAGCATCTCAACTGTTGCCCTACAACATTTTACACAAGAATTAGCTCTCATTCCAGAGCCTAGCTATGTAACCCTTTTTTTTATGGTCCTCTCCCAGAATACATGTCCCATTCCTGAAAAGAAGCAAACACTTTTTATTCAGCTAAATGTCTTCTTGGATCTCATATTCCTCTCAATTTTTGTTTTTCATAATAGACATATCAATCACTAATAACCATATTCTATTCTGTGCAGATTTTACTAAAAAAATGTATTTTCCTTCCTTACAGAGGCAAGAAATTATCAGTAACATTTATTTTAATACAATTCAGGGGTTCTCAACCATTTTTCATCTGTAGAAAGAAACCAAGTTGTTTCTTGCAATACACAACAATACATACACCTAAAGCAAAAGTTTTTTAGAAGTCCTTAAAATACCACTGTGGATCCCCAATTTATTGTTTTGTTGCATGGACCTCCACCAGAAATCTTATATGAACCCTCAGGGGCTATATGAACACCCAGTTGAGAACCAATGCATTAGATGATATATGCCGGTAGCACGTAAAAAGCACCCACTACACTCTCGGAGTGGCTGGCATTAGGAAGGGTGTCCAGTTGTTGAAACCTTGCCAGATCAGATTGGAGCCTGATGCAGCTTTCTGGCTTGCCAGTCCTCAGTCAAACCGTCCAACCCATGCCAGCATGGAAAGCTGCTGTTAAACGACGATAATGATGATGATGATGATATATATATATATATATACACAAATAATAAATGAGTATATGCATATATACGTACATGTATGTACATACTTACATCTACCTGTATATATAGATGCATATCTGGGTACAGGACATTGCAAACAAAACGTAGACAAAATGATAAACAAGTACAGAAAACACACAGGCCACATAGAGAACATTTCCTTCATCAGCTGCCACCATTCAACACTGGCGTTTCGAAGAGTTAGGGCAGGACACATCGTTAAAATGGCTCTTCCCATGGACCACAAATTAAATT
>NC_068988.1:55510955-55518535 GCF_001194135.2 Octopus bimaculoides
TGTGATTGTCTGGAGGACTATGATAAATAAGAGGGGGCTGAGGACGGAACCTTGGTGGACCCCTACCTCTACCCGGAATTCATTGCTGTACTCATTTCCAACCCTCACCTTACTGGCAGCATCTCTGTACATGGCTCGCACAGCTCTCACTAACCATTCTTCTATCCCAAGTTTCCTCATTGACCACCAGATAAGGGATCGGGGGACCCTGTCAAAGGCTTTCTCCATGTCAACGAAAGCCAGGTACAGAGGTTTATCCATAGCTAGGTATTTCTCCTGCAGCTGTCTCACTAGAAATAAGGCATATATATATATTATTCAACTATGGTAGTAGTTGAATAATATTCTTAAGGCCGTAATTTACTCATATGCAGCATCTTTCAGAGCTTGTCACTAATTCAGTCCTTATCCAAATTGAAAACTGTTAACATTTTTGAAGAGGACTGGTCCCTAGCTACATTTTGGTGTAAAAAATTGAGATTTGGTCCAGTAGAAAAAAGTTTACACCTAAATTTCTAGCAATGTTATAGGAGAATAAGTAACACCTCCGATCAAGTTTAGATCTAAATAACTTTTTTTTTAATTTTAAAAACAAAATATATTTATCTTAGCTTCAATGATAGATGATAGCATGAAGAATTTCATAGTTTTGCTACCATGCAACAAAAATTTGTATAAAAAAAGTTGTGAGGTAAAATACCAGGAAAAAAGTAAAAGTAAGGCAAAAAATTGGATTTTAATATAATTAACTTTTTTTAATTTAAAAATAGACTATATTTTAATTGAGCTTAAATGATAGAGCTCAATTTGAGGAATTTCATAGTATCAATCTCATGCAAGAAAAAAGTTATGAGTGTTTATTTCTCAAATTAAATTTCAGAGTGATAATATAGTTCTATACTTTTTTATGACTATAGTTCTATAAGGGACTTTTAATAAATGTCACCAGCATCATTGAGGTAAGGAAAAGATTATCAAAGACACCGCTAATTGACACATTTAATGCATTATCAATTAACATAATAGCATAGCCTGGAGAACACATGGATTACATGGAAAAATGCAAGCAAGAGAAATAATATTCTTAAGATTATAAAACTGGAAAAGTACCGGACTAGTTATTACAACTGGTAAAGTACAGAACAAGTAAAGATTTTTATTGAAAATATTGCAGCTAAGGATAAAATGTGAATATCAAAAATTATTTTATTTCAATTTACAAAGTAACATTATAATTAAGAAAGGTATCATTGTTTTGTTAAAATACCGATGCCCTAGAATACTTAAAAAATGAGATCCAGAAATACCAATATAGCTACAGTTTTATGCAAAGTAGAATAGTATATATGGTAGGCAAATTCATTATGTAAAAAGTAGGCATTGGGTCAAGACTAAAAATGTGAAGACTTGGCAATAACTTAGGCAATAACTGAAGCAAATTTTACTGTGAATTTGTTGTTATGGGCAGATTTTACCGTAATACATAACTATTTTTTGTATTATTCTATTTATTGTACTAATTATGTACTACTATTATTTTTTACAATCTATTTATAATCAATTTTCAAATTTCTAATTATTAATTAATAATTTTAAAAAATGAATTTTTTTAAAGTACAAGAAATATTTTGAGTTATTTTTTAAATTTTTAATAGAAGTAACAAGTAATAACAAATAAATTCCCTTTATACTTCCCATATCTCTCCCTTTCCAAAATAACTTCTTATATTGAACTCTACTATTTCCCTCTATTTAATTCTCTCATATCCTCTCTGATGAAGGGATATACCTCATGTCCCTGAAACAGCTGTAAGACTACCTTTCTTTTTATAAATGTCCTAGAAATTTCACACTGCCTTGATTTTGTTGTTTCATTTTATTTAACATATATGTATGTGTGTGTGTATATATATATATATATATATATATATATATATATACATACACACACACACATACATATATACTTTCAAACATATATGCATGTGCAAGAATTTTGTCATACTGAATATGTCAAATATCAAAACAATTTTAATTTACAGTTAAATGCACACAATCCCGTGAACAAATAATCTGGAAAGAAAAGACCCGGAAAGTCAAGCGTGATGTGGTTCTTATCCTTGATGAACACAAGCTTATTGCTAAAGAGCCAGCACACAATTATGTCTACAGTTTGTTTGAGCAAGTTCAGGTTAAAGACGCTAGGCTAGGCCTTGTGGCTTATGGTGGGACTTATGGTGGTACGACTGAACACGCTAATGTCTACACAATTGAAGGACAGTAAGGAAGTATTTCACTCTCTTTCTCTCATATCTACGCACACACTTAGGCACACACACATGCCATAGGAAAATAAGAAATATATAATTTGTATGTTATATCTGTCTGTCTGTCTGTCTGTCTCTCTCTCTCTCTATATATATATATTTAAATTGAAAAAAAATAGAGTCAGCAAGAAGGAGTATGGCTAGACAGCTATTTAATATACACTACACATGTTTTGATACAACATAGATCCACATATACACAAGACTTAAATTAAGGCTGAACGAGCTCTTAGGAATGAGAACCCAGGTTCAAAATTTCCCCGAGAAACCTGATGAAGGCTGGAGGGTATATTAGCCGAAAAGTTGTGTTAACAACAAACAAGATGAGGACATATATCTGTCAAATGTAAATAATAGAGCTCTGTTTTGTACTCTACTACATTCCTAATGGAATACACCTTAAAATTATATATATATATATCAGGCTGAGTAAAAAGTAAGCAACGTTTTGAAACTTGAAATTCATCATAATATATTTCAACAATGTGAAAATTTTATTCATCAAAGTAAGTACCATTACAATCAACACATTTTTACCAATAAATTACAAGTTTGTTTATTCAGGCAACATAAAAATCTGGAGTTCTGAAGTTGATGAACTCTTTGAATGCACTTTCAGCTTCGGGTTGATTTTTTTAACTCCTTCTCTCACAAGAAACCATCAAGGTGCTTGAAAAAGTGGTAGTCAGTAGGTCTGGGGAATAAGGGTGGAGAAGAACTTTGTAGCCAAGTTCCCTCAACTTCTGGAGCATCATTAGTGAAACATGTGAAGGAGCATTGTCATGAAGAATGATTGGCCCTCTTCTGTTGACCAGTGTGGGATGGAAGAGTAGCTGTTTTGGCAATTTCATGGCAATATGTTTCTACAGTAACAGTTTTTCCAGGTTTTAAGAAGTTATAGTGGATGAGTCCAGCAGTACACCACCAAACAGTCACCATAACCTTCTTTTTGAAGAGCTCAGGTTTAGGGAAGGTTTCCAATGCTCCATTTTGGTCTAACCACTGCGAAGAATGTTTTTCTATTATTGTACAGAATCCACTTTTCATTGCAAGTTACAATACAGTTGAGAAATGGATTGGTCTGGTTATGGAGAAGAAGCAACGAGCAAATTTCATATCTGCACATTTTCTGATTTTCATTCAAATCGTGTGGTACCCATTTATTGAGCTTTTTTGATTTTCCAATCACATGCAAATGGTTGCAGGCATTTTTCTGGCTAACTTGAAGTTCTTTTGCCAGTTCTCAAGTGGTTTTACATGAATCTTTCTCAATGACAGTCTTTAATTGACCATCATTGTTGACAGATAGGTGTCCACTATGCTCAAGGCTCGGGTCTCCACTGCAAAATCGTTTAAACCATTTTCAAGCTGACCACTCACTGCTCATTTCCTCACCAAACGTTTTGTTGATACTGTGAGCAGTTTCAGCTGCTTTATGTCCTTTTTTTAAGTTGAATAGCAAAATTGCTCGAATACCACGCTTTGACAGTTCCATTTCAGATGATTGTAACAACAGTGAAAAAGATATCATTGTTAATTTATTGATGCATTTGGAGAAGTCTATGTCTCTGTTATCAGAAAATTTGCAAAAAAATTTTTTTAAAAATTCAGAATTCTGCAAAAACCCGATACAAATTCTTCATGGTTCCAAAATGTTACTTACTTTTTACTCAACCTGATATATATATATATATAGTTCACTCTGTAAGGTGGGTAGTGTTAGGAAGGGCATCTAGCCATAAAAACCCTGCCAGAACAGACAAAGGAGCCTGGTGCAATCTTCAGCCAAGCCAGCCCCTATCAAACTGTCCCAGCCCATGCCAACATGGAAAATGGATTTTAAATGATGATGATGATGATGATGATGATATAAACCATAAAAGGCCGGGAGGTATGAGAGATGTATATATTTATTTAACCACTTGACATCTTATGATTACGACCATTTCTCAGCCTTCTTCATGTAGTAATGATTTCAGTGTGGAATTACATTATATTTACATTTTTGCATCAATATGCATACCATGCGTTATACACTACAGCTGTATATTTAATATATCAATGCAAATAATGAAAGCTACCTCGTTAGATCACCAGAACATAGCAGGTGTTAAGAATGAAGTTTAGATGGAAAGTTATGCATGCAGATGCCACAAAAAGAAAATTACAGATAATTTGTTTGATAGCTTTTGACTGTCATTTGATTCCCATTATCGTTATGTGACTATTGTCATGTGATACCTTTATACCATGTGATTTCCTTTGATTAGATTTGCTGTCATGTGATTTTTTTTTTTTTTTTTTTTTTTTGGTTAGGTGATACTTTTCAGTCATGACACACTTTATTTTCTTAATAATATGACTTCTTTTTTCTTCTACTTCTCTTTCAGATATTTTGGAACTGAAGACAACATCCACTTGGCCTTGAAGAACTTAAAGAAGTCAAGTCAAGGCAAACGTGGAGTAGACCATGATGGCCATGGTCACCAGAGCCATGGACATCATGATAAGCACTTTCATAAAGGACACAAAAGTCCATTGTACACTCCGCACAACTCTCATCATTTTGGCCACCAGCTTAGCCCACTTCATGAAGCCCTATTATGGGCAGCTGACTACCCATTTAAGAAAGATTCTGGACGTATGATTATGATATTTGCTGATATTACGGTATGTTAAGATGTCCTAGATCCCCTTGCATGACTATATATATTTTTTATATTTTATTCTCTTCTCCTCTTCTTCTTCCGTTTTTTTGCTATTATTATGATTATTATTATTATTTTATGTTTGACTTTTGCTTTGCATTTGTACAAGTTGGAGCCAAGTTTCACCCAGAGACCTCAAGAGACAACAATTTAGAAGTTCATGTAGGTGTTATACCTAGGGTACCATATATTTGAATTTGTACAGTGTTGTTCTAGAGAATGTGTAAGAAACCATAAGAAAATTATGTGTTTGTTTTAAAATTTGAGATCACATAGACAGTATTTTATGTAGGATATGGGCAGTTCCCATGAGCACTATCTTTTGAACTTCAGCCATTTTGGGGTTTCCTGGTTACTATTATTATTATTATTATCATCACCATTATTATCATCATCATTTGTATTATTATTATTTTCATTATTATTATTACTATTATTATTATTATTATTATTATTATTATTATCATCATCATCATTATTATTATTATCATTATTATTATTATTATTATTATTATTATTATTATTATTATAATTATTATTTAAGACAGTGAGCTGGCAGAATCGTTAGCATGCCAGGCAAAATGCTTGGCGTCATTTCCTCTGTCTTTATGTTCCGAGTTGAAATTCTGCTGAAGTTGACTTTTGCCTTTCATCCTTTTGAGGTTGATAAATTAAGTACCAGTGAAATACTGGAGTCGATGTAACTGATTAGCCTCCTGCTCCCAAATTTCAGGCATTGAGCCTTCAGTAGAAAGGATTATCATTATTATTATTATTATGAAGGTGGTGTGCTGGCAGATTCGCTAGCATGTTAAAATTCCACCAAAGTCGGCTTTGTCCTTCATAATTTTGGAGTAAATAAAATAAGCACTAGTGAAACACTGTGTTAATGTAATCGACCTGCCCCCACACACCTACCAAATTTCAGGCCTTGTGCCTATAATATAAAGGGATTATTATTATTATCATTATTATTATTATCCAAACGTAATCGATGCCAAGCCTGCCTGACTGGCTCCTGTGCCAGTGGCTCATAAAAAGCACCCACTACACTCTTGGAGTGGTTGGCATTAGGAAAGGCATCCAGCTGTAGAAACATTGCCAGATCAGATTGGAGCCTGGTGCAGCCGCTGACTCTCCAAAAGCTCAGTCAAACCGTCCATCCCATGCCAGCATGGAAAGTGGATATTAAATGATGATGATTATTATTATTATTGTTAAGGCAATGGGCTGGTAGAATCATCAGTATGCCAGGTGAAATGCTTAGTGGTATTTCATCTGTCTTCAGATTCTGAGTTCACATTCTGCCAAGGTTGACTTTGCGTTTCATCCCTTTGGGGTCAATAAATTAAGTACTCATGAAACACTGGAGTCGATGTAATCATTAGTGCGCTGGACGAAATGCTTAGTGGCATTTCACCCGTCGCTATGTTCTGAATTCAAATTCTGCCGAGGTTGACTTTGCCTTTCCTTTCAGGGTTGATTAAATAAGTACCAGTTATGCACCGGGGTTGGTGTCATTAACTTAATCCCCTCCCCCAAGCTGCTCTTGAGGCAAAAATTTGAAATCATCATCACCATCATCATTATTATTACTATTATTTAAGGCAGTGAGCTGGCAGAATCGTTAGCATGCCGGGCAAAATGCTTACCAATATTTCACCAGTTGCTATGCTCTGAGTTCAAATTCCGTTGAGGTTGACTTTACCTTTCATCCTTTCGTGGTCAGTAAATTAAGTACCAGTGAAACACTGGGGTCAATGTACGACTAGTTCCTTCTGGGGTCAAGTAATTGACTAGTTCCCTCCCACTCAAAATTTCAGGCCTTGCACCTTTAGTAGAAAGGATTATTATTATTATTATTAATTATCATCATCATCATTATTATTATTATTATTTAAGGTGGCCAACTGGCAGAATTGTTAGAATGCTGGACAAAATGCTTAGTGGTATTTTGTCCATTTTTATGTTCTGAGTTCAAATTCCACTGAGGTTGACTTAGCTTTTCATCCTTTTGGGGTCTATAAAATAAGTACCAGTTGAACACTGGGGTCGATGTAATTGACTTACCACCTCCCCTAAAATTGCTGGCCTTGTGCCAAAATGCAAAACTAATATCTATAGCTGGATATAGTGCCTGATTTTGTTTTCAATATATTGATCTTATTAAAATGTTTTCTCTATCATATTTTCAGACGTTGCAGAATACGACTGATCTGTCTCACATAGTGTCCATGTTAGCGAAAAGAGACATTGTAGTCAACATCTTCACTGACACATCAAAAATAATGAACAAAAAATATTATGGACTGACCCATCAAGGAAAAGTTTTCCACAAAGCAAAGAAAAATATTGAAATCAAAATACCTACTGTAAGTGAAATTGTTCTCATCTTCTTTGCTTTGCTTTTCCTTTTCATTAATTTTACCAGATCAATTGATCAGTTGAGCCATCCATCCATCCATTTTTCTGCTCACTTATTCCTAAGGGTCAGTACAAGTATATATATATATATATATATATATATATATATATATATATATAT
>NC_068988.1:55518680-55520747 GCF_001194135.2 Octopus bimaculoides
TTTTATTAGTCACATATTAAATGAAGCGCTTTTCACCTAATTGTGTAGGTCTTTCAAATTGTTTTTGAAAAAACACGACTAGGTGAAAAGCACTTCATTTAATATGTGACATTAATAAAAATCTGTAAATGTACAAACATCCAGGTTTCTGAGTACCTTAATTAACTTTTTTCTATATAATTTCTGTACATCACCTCCAAACCTTCAAATATATATATATATATATATATATATTCATGCTCTGAGGTCGACTTTGCCTTTCATCCTTTTGGGGTCGACAAATTAAGTACCAGTGAAACATTGTGGTCGATGTAATCGACTATTCCCCTCCCTTCAAATTTCAGGCCTTGTGCCTATAGTAGAAAGGAGGCTGTGTGGTAAGTAGCTCACTCACCAACCTCATGGTCCCGGGTTCAGTCCCACTGCGTGGAACCTTGGGTAAGTGTCTTCTACTATAGCCTCGGGCCGACCAAAGCCTTGTGTGTGGATTTGTTAGACGGAAACTGGAAGAAGCCCGTCATATATATATATGGGTGTGTGTGTGTGTATGTTTGTGTGTCTGTTTGTCCCCCCAGCATCAGTTGACAACCGATGCTGGTGCTTGCGTCCCCGTAACTTAGCGGTTCAGTAAAAGAGGATAAGTACTAAGGCTTACAAAGAATAAGCTCTGGTGTCAATTTGCTCGACTACAAAGGCAGTGCTCCAGCATGGCCACAGTCAAGTGACTGAAACAAGTAAAAGATAAAAGAGAAGGTGGTAGAGTCGTAAGCATACCGAGCAAAATGCTTAGTAGTATTTCACTTGTCTGCACACTCTGAGTTCAAATTCTGCTGTGGTTGACTTATTTTATAGGCTAAGTACCAGTTGAGCATTGGGGTTGGTGTATTCAACTTGCCCCCTCCTCTGAAATTGCTGGCCTTGTGCCAAAATTTGAAATCACTATTATGATTATCATTCAATATCTGTCATGTACAAGTACGTGCGTATTCATCATTATTGCATTTATTTTATTCAATTTTAGTAAAATTGAAGCACGTCTTGACAATTTGTGTATTTTGAATTATTTTGTGCATAAGTTTTGGGCCATCCTGTATATGTAGTTATACATATGTGTGTGGTTTCGATTCCCAGAATGGGCGTTGTGAGTGTTTATTGAGCGAAAACACCTAAAGCTCCACGAGGCTCCCGCACGGGATGGTGGCGAACCCTGCTGTACTCTTTCACCACAACTTTCTCTCACTCTTATTTCCTGTTTCTGTTGTACCTTAATTCAAAGGGTCAGCCTTGTCACACTGAATCTCTCCGAGAACTACGTTAAGGGTACACGTGTCTGTGGAGTGCTCAGCCACTTGCACGTTAATTTCACGAGCAGGCTGTTCCATTGATTGGATCAACTAGAACCCTCGACGTTGTAAGCGACAGAGTGCCAACAACAACAACAACAACATATGTGTGAGTGCATATAACATTTAGTAAAGCAGTGTGTGTGTGTTGCTGTTCATTGTTTCATGTTTCTGGACCTTGTTTGTATGTATCTCACTTATGCTGTTGATACAAGAAAGAATATCCTACCATTTTGTATGTTCTCTACAAATCCTGTTAAAATTAAATATCTAGATATGAAACTATAATCTAGTATTAATGACCTGTTAGGACACTGTTTGAATTTATTTATTGATATCTTCATTCAGATTGCAGTGTTTTAGTTCTAAATTTTCTCATCTGTCCATTACAGGATGAATTCTTCAAACTGATCTTCCTTACCCGTGGCAATTTATATAATGCGAAGCTGATCCTTTCACAGAACAGTGGTTTCATACGTGTAATTAATGATCAACTGGAGGCACAGATGTCAGAGAAACGATGTAGAAATTGCAAATGTATTTACAGCAAAGAGAAACGGAAGAGTGTAGTGTATTGTGTTGCAGATGATTTGAGCAGTAAATGCTGATCAGAAGTTTAAAAAAAAAAGGCTTTTTCAAGAAAGTTCCAAGGACGTTTTGAAAAGAAAAAACAAAAAAAACAAACTGGGAAGAACTTTAAGCATTTTTAAGAAACATTACAGAA
>NC_068988.1:55521262-55522778 GCF_001194135.2 Octopus bimaculoides
ATATATACATATCGAAATGCCGGTGTTAAAACGGGGGTAGCTGATGAAGGAGAATGTTCTCTATGTGGCTTGTGTGTTTTCTCGTCTACGTTTTGTTTGCAATGTCCTGTACCCAGATATGCACCTATACATACAGGTGGATGTCGGTATGCACATACCTGTACGTATATATGCATATACTCATTTACTATTTGTTTATACATATATATATATATATATATTGACGAATGACAGGTTTGCAGGAAGGTGTCGTAGAATTGGTCTTTCTGCCCATCCGGTAGCCCCGGTTGAGGGGCATAGGCTGAGATGACGGTAGCTAACCTATGATGAAGCACTAGCCTAATCTTAAGTACTCTGTCACATATTCTGACTACTTTGATTATATACATATGTGTATATACATATATACGTGTGTGTATATATATATATATATATATATTGGAATATATATGCATAGACCAAGAAAGAGAGAGTTGGATAATATTGTGCATTACTGAACCATGGACAGAATCCCGCATCTTAACTGTTGTTCTGCCTCACCATGCCATTAACCCACTGGTTTACTGGGTCTCCCACTTCTAGGTTCAGTAAAAAATGAGATATTTAAATCTAACACAGCATCAGATCATTATTGAGAATAGATTTAAATAAATATCCCATTTTTAAGCTTGTCCTTGTTGCTGCAGAGACAACCTTCTGAATAAAGGTATTTATAATTAGTTCAATAGCATTGCAAGACGATAGAGGTTTCAACCTCCACTTATTAAAGTTTATTTTTTGAAACCATTGTTAAAAAAAAAAAAAAAAAAAAATTTAAATGAAAAATCTTACACTCTGGTTGACTTGAATTCACTACCAGATTATGCAGGATGTCCTATCACTGCTTATTTATCTGTCTTTACTTACATTGGGTGTCCTGTTAATTTCTGTGGAAAATAAGATAACTAAATCTACCACAGCATTAAATCAATAATAAAAATAGATTTAAATATCTCATTTTTAAGTTGTTTCTCAGGTGTTGGTTTGATGGCCTAATAGGTAAAGGTGTTAGTAATTTAACTAATAACCTTGTATGAAAGTAGAGGTTTCAATCTCTATCTAGAAAAATATTCTTTAATATTTTTGTATAAACGAAAAAAAATAAAAAGACTCTTACCTTCATCCCTCACCCTGACCAAGTTTGAACCCCAGACAAGACAGTTCAGAATGTCCCACTGACCCAGTTCATCTACACTCACCAGTCCACCACGTCTACCCATGAATTGCTGTCAAAGATGAGATACTTAAATCTATAATTGTGCCCAATCAATAATAAAAATAGATTTAAATCTCTCATTTCTGTGGCTTTGTGGACATTGGTAAAGTATAACTTAGTGTTTGGTATAGAGGTTTCAATCCCTTTTTTGAAGTTATAAAGTGTTATGTAATTTTATCTTTATTTGTCATTATACTGGGGCACCATGAATTTTTGTTGAATGAATTGACCCCTGCACTTCTTTAATCTTGGTTCTTATTT
>NC_068988.1:55523205-55525976 GCF_001194135.2 Octopus bimaculoides
TCTTCACTTTAAAAAAAAGTCTTCTTGCACAGGTACTGCACGATAACAACATGTTAAGCTTCGTGCAATGGCCATACTCGATAACGAGGGGGCAGTCATCATCATATCTATATATATCAATAATAATAAGGATTATTATGAAGAAGCATAGCATTACTTTTAATATATATATATATATTTTATCATTATTAATAAATCAGGGCAGCAAAAATTTTTTTAGAAATTTTATTTACCACCAGTGGTCTAGCGAGAATAAAAATTAGTCAATAGACCATATATTATTCATTATAGGCATCTCCGTATTTTAAATAAATTATATATATATATATACATAAACATGCACATACATTTCAAAAGTAAATAGACACCATCATTTTCTGAAAGATTTATTTCTGAAAACAAAAATAACATCACTTGATGCATTTAACTCCTTAATCTTGTAATTTAGTAGACGTGGCAGGTGAAGTTTTTTATGATTTATTCCATTTGGGCATCATAATAAAGAATTGTGTCAGCACAGATAAAATAGCATTGCGACGGCTGTCTACTTTTCAGATGTCTGTAAACGATACATTTATATAAACAGTGTGTTAAATGTCTCATAGGAAATGTCTTCAATGATACGTGTCCTGAAGGTTGTACGTTGCTCACTTCTGTTCTATGATATTTACTTAGATGTATAAATTTTGAAGGTAGTATTGACAAATGAGTGAAAACAGTATTGACAATTGAGTGACTGTGTATCAGATAACCAGTCAATAAACTGTCAGTTTCAGCTGTGTTAGTGACACTCTATACATGGCCAACCTATTGAACTTTTAAATGGCCCATTTCATCTGGCAGGAAATAAGTATCACAACTTAAATTTGTTACTTCTAAACAACAGAAAGAGCTGCGGCATCGTAAAATTATCATGTGGTCAACTGTTCACTTATAGCACCATGTTCAATTTTGTCTTGTGGGAAATATTCTTTAATTTTTTTTTTTTGTTTCGATCATTTGACTGCAGTCATGCTGGAGCACCATCTTGAGGGATTTTAGTCAAACAAATCGACACCAGGATTTAGTTTTTAAGCCTAGTATTCCTTCTATTGGTTTTTTTTTTTGCCAAACTGCTAAGTTACAGGGATGTAAATACACCAATACTGGTTGTCATGCGGTAAGGAGGGGACAGACACAAACACGATGAGCTTCTTTCAGTTTCTGTCTACCAAATCCCGAAGCTACAGTAGAAGACACTTGCCCAAGGTGCCACATAGTGGGACTGAACCTGGAACCATGTGGTTGGGATGCAAGCTTTGTACCACACAGCCATGCCTGTGCTTATGAAAAGAGATTAATATCACTAAACTAAGGTTAACCTTAATACTTTCAAACGACCTGTGGAGATTTATATTTAGCAACATATTTTTTATAGGAAGAAGAGAAAGAAAAAAGATTAAATGTATAAAAGATCAAATTATTGTGGAAACCCCCCCCCACTCCAGATTTGCCTCATCAAAGAAATGAAGAAAAACGAAAAAAGTAGGGAGGAATTAAGCAGCAGAAGATGGGAGAAGGGAGAGAGTAACAAGTTGTGCATCCCAGACCAATTGGTAGCCACACATCACAGATGTGATTGTAAAGATGTTGCCATGGAGAATGGCCAGCAACACTCACTACATCAGTTACCACACCTTGTGGAGCTTAATTCTCAGACAAGCCACAGTGCTAAGGTAAATTGATCTGCTGAAATCTCATCCAAGTGTACTCTTAATTGTTTCAGTCTTTTGACTGTGGCCATGCTGGAGCACTGCCTTTAGTCGAGCAAATCGACCCCAAGACTTATTCTTTGGAAGCCTAGTACTTATTCTATTGGTCTCTTTTGCCGAACCAGTAAGTTACGGGGACATAAACACACCAGCATCGGTTGTCAAGCGATGTTGGGGGGACAAACACATATATATACATATATACGACGGGCTTCTTTCAGTTTCCATCTACCAAATCCACTCACAAGGCTTTGGTCGGCCCGAGGCTATAGTAGAAGACACTTGCCCAAGATGCCACGCGGTGGGACTGAACCCGGGTCCATGTGGTTGGTAAGCAAACTACTTACCACACAGCCACTCCTACCCTACTTTCTTAAAAAAAAACAAACAAAAACAAAGGAACACAGTGGATGATGTAGTTCCAGATATCCACAAAGTTGAGATGGCCAGCTAGCAGAATCATTACCATACTGAACAAAATGCTTAGCAGCATTGAGACCAACCTTACATTCTGAATTCAAATTCTGCAGGGTTAGCTTTACCTTTCATTCTTTAGGGATCAATAAAGTAAGTTCCAGTTGAGTTCTGGGGTTGATGTGATCAACTTATCCTCATCCCCAAAATTTGAGGCCTTGTGCCTATTGTACAGGGTGTCCACAAAGTCTGGGTACATGGAGTAAATAAAATCATAACATAAACAAATATCATCATCATCATCATCGTCGTTTAACGTCCGCTTTCCATGCTAGCATGAGTTGGACGATTTGACTGAGGACTGGTGGACCAGATGGCTACACCAGGCTCCAATCTGATTTGGCAGAGTTTCTACAGCTGGATGCCCTTCCTAACGCCAACCACTCAGAGAGTGTAGTGGGTGCTTTTACGTGTCGCCCGAACGAAGGCCAATCAGGCGGTACTGGCAACGGCCACGCTCAAAATGGTGTATTTTATGTGCCACCCGCACAAGAGCCAGTCCAGGGGCACTGGCAACAATCTCGCTTGAAAATCCTTACACATGTC
>NC_068988.1:55525986-55530229 GCF_001194135.2 Octopus bimaculoides
GAGGCCTTGTGCCTATTGTACAGGGTGTCCACAAAGTCTGGGTACATGGAGTAAATAAAATCATAACAAACAAATATAAGAAATAATAATTTCTTAAAGTATGTGTTAATCCCCATGTACCAGACTTTGTGGACACCCTGTAGAAAGGATTATTATCTGTAGTTAGTCATCATGATCATGACTGCTTGTAGCTTGGGCATGACTTGATAAGCTATCTTTATACTGGTCAGTTTTTCACTTGAATCTGCCATTTATTATGATCAATTCCTTTTCACTTCGTATTCCATTTTGCAGTATCCTTGAATCCCAGACTAGGTCTTCCATGGTTTCTTTCCCCACACCTCCCACATAGTTGGGAGTAATGGAGTTGTCTGCTGTTGTCCATCCTGTGGATGTGTCCCAACCAATGTAAATTTCTATCAATGAGGATTTCCAGCATACGAGATAGACCAGCAAGCTGGATGACCTCTTCATTCCTATCTTGTCAGAGTCAATAAAATTAAGTTTAAAAAAAAGGGGGGGTGGAACCATTAAAACATATTAATAGAACTTTTAGGCATACGAGTGGCTGTGTGGTAAGTAGCTTGCTTACCAACCACATGGTTCCGGGTTCAGTCCTACTGCGTGGCACATTGGGCAAGTGTCTTCTACTATAGCCTCAGGCCGACCAAAGCCTTGTGAGTAGATTTGGTAGACGGAAACTGAAAGAAGCCTGTCGTATATATGTGTGTGTGTGTTTGTGTTTGTCTCCCCAACATCGCTTGACAATTGATACTGGTGTGTTTATGTCCCCGTAACTTAGCGGTTTGGCAAAAGAGACCGATAGAATAAGTACTAGGCTTACAAAGAATAAGTCCTGGGGTCGATTAGCTCGACTAAAAAGGTGGTGCTCCAGCATGGCCACAGCCAAATGACTGAAACAAGTAAAAGAGAGTAAAGAGAAAGAGAGTATAAGGACTTTAGAATCAAGGCCTACCTCTTCCACAGGTTCCCTCAACTGCTAGGGTGTGGCACTTTTTCACATCCATCGGAGCATACTAGCTTCATTCCTTGTGAGCCTACGCATGTCCTCAGCAGTCACGGCCCATGTTTCACTGCCATGAAGCATGGCTGTTCATACACATGCGTCATACAGTTTGCCTTTTACTCTGAGTGAGAGGCCCTTTGTCACCAGCAGAGGTAAGGGCTCTCTGAACTTTGCCCAAGCTATTCTTATTCTAGCAGCTACACTTTCAGCACACCCTCCTCCACTACTAACTTGGTCACCTAAATAGCGGAAGCTATCAATTAAGTCTAGTTTTTCTCCCTGGAATGTGGGCAAAGTTGTTTTTTGTACATTTTCAGTGTTTATTGCTCCTGAACATCTGCTACATACAAAAAGTAACTTCCTAGTTAACCTTCCTTTGATATTGCTGCACCTCTTATGTGTCCATAGCTTGCACTGGGTACATCTGATAGAGTTTCTACCTACGCCTTTTCTACAGATCGAGCAGAGCCATCTACCTGAAGGGGTTTGTGTTTTGTCTACCTTCCTACTTATTAGGACATTGGTTTTAGCTAGGTTGACTCTAAAGCCCTTCGATTCTAGTCCTTGCTTCCACACCTGAAACTTCTCCTCTAGTTCTGATAGTGACTCAGCAATTAGTGCAAGGCCATCAGCATAGAGGAGCCCCCAGGGGTATTTTGTCTTGAATTCCTCTGTTATCGTCTGGAGGACTATGATAAATATATATACATAAATATACATATATAGATACATATATATATATATATATATATATATATATATAAATACACATAAACATATATACATAAATAAATATACATACATATATGTGCCTGTGAAATCCTGTATCCCTGCCGTAGGGCTTTACTTCCACACATGCCAGCTTAATTTAATTCGTCCTTAGTCAAAAGACACCTGTTGTTATGTCCTGTTATTTGTATTTGTGTAACATTCTCCATTTTTTCCTGTCCTTGTTTTTGTCACCAGCTCTCATCTATTTCCAAGCAATGTAATATTTTTCCATGGCATGGTTACGCAGAATACTGAAAATTAATGATGCAGCTTGGAGCTGGAAATACACACAGGCAATACAAAGAATCCACTCACAAGGTTTTGGTTGCTACAGGGCTGTAGAAAACATGCACAAGGTGCCATGCAGTGGAACTGAACCTGAAACCATGCAGTTGGGAAGCAAACTTCTTACTCACACACCCTAAGTCATTGTGGAGAATCTTTGGGGGTTTTTTTGAGAGAGAATGTCATCATATCATCTTTGCAAAATACAGAATGTAAACTTTCAAATGTATACAGACACACACCCACACACACATATACTGATTTCAAATTTTGGCACAAGGCCAGCAATTTAGGGGTTGGGGGTAAGTCGATTACATTGACCCCAGCACTGAGATGATACTTATCTTATCAACCCTAGCGCTCAATTGGTACTTATTCTACTGACCCCGAAAGGACAAAATGCAAAGTTGGCCTTGGTAGAATCTGAACTCAGAACACGAAGACAGATGAAATGCTAAAACTTTTAACTAGCATGCTAATGATTCTTTTGCCTTCACACACACACACACACACACATTAATGATGGGCTTCCATACAGTTTGTATTAAACTATTACACTCACAACGAATTAGTAAACATTTGGCTGTCACTGAAGATTCCTGCCCAAGGTGCTGCCCAGTAGGCCCGGACCACAAACCATGTGGTCATGAAGCAAACCTCTTAACTACATAGCCATGCCTGCAGTGTATTCTTGAACTGGTTTTGAGTGACCATTTTCGGTCAAGCCCAGTTAAGCAGATGGTTTGGCAGAGCTTTGGAATTGAACATGCTGGAATCAAAGGTGCTGATGGCAGATCCATACTGCACTAATAATAAACAAATTGAAACAATTATAGTCATTGTGTGTGGGTGTGAGGGAGAGAGAGAGAGGAAAACAGTCAGTAGAATGTGGCAGCATAGCGGACAAGACCACCTCCTCGGATTTCTCTGATTAGACCAACATGCCGTAGCATCACCAGAATGGATCGAGTTGTTGGAGCATTGCGAAGTTTGCTGTACTCTTTCATGTCATTTTCGACAATGAAGTACACACCTGTGGAAAGAAAAAGAGAAAAAAAATGAAACTTTCAACAACCCAGGACTATACAACTTCATGCAGGAATCACGTTTCACTACATACATCATACATTCCTACACATACACTAAGGAGATATACTACATAGATACAAGCACATCAGATATACACCTCTCTCTCACACACACACACACCAGTACACACGAACCACAGATTGAACCAATGAGGGAGACACAATACTATGTGGTCACTTGATCAGTTAGAAAAACCAGCTAAGTCTCTTCATCAAAAGAGAGGCATACATTGGATAATGTAGACCTAGTTAAGCAAAGGAGACACTATATTCATGACTAATGCTTTTGATTACAGAGCTGGTCAGTAAGGGCTAACCTGGAACTAAACAACACCAACAACAAGCCATACACATATCATTAATGTCCACCTTTCCTTGTTTGCATAGCTAAGATGGAATTTGTTGAGGCAGATTTTCTATGGTTGGATGCTCTTCCAGTCACCAACCCTCACCTGTTGACATTGTTAACAAACACATAGCATCAAGATAAAGGTACACAGAAACATGCATGAAGGGCTTCTTTTAGTTTCCGTCTACTAAACCCGCTTCCAAGGCTTTGGTTGGCCTGGGGACAAGTATCATCATCATCTTCGTTTAACGTCCGCTTTTCATGCTAGCATGGGTTGGACGATTTGACTGATTACTGGTGAAACCAGATGGCTACACCAGGCTCCAATCTGATTTGGCAGAGTTTCTACAGCTGGATGCCCTTCCTAACGCCAACCACTCAGAGAGTGTAGTGGGTGCTTTTACGTGCCACCCGCACAAAAGCCAGTCCAGGGGCACTGGCAACGATCTCACTCGAAAATCCCACGAAGGCCAGTCAGGCGGCCCTGGCAACGCTCACGCTCAAAATGGTGCATTTCATGTGTCACCCGCACAAGAGCCAGTCCAGGGGCACTGGCAACGATCTCGATCGAAAATCCCACAAATGCCAGCCAGACGGCACTGGCAATGGTCACGCCCAAAATGGTGCATTTCATGTGTCGCCTGCACATGAGCCAGTCTAGGGGCACTGGCAATGATCTCGCTCGAAAAATTTCATGTGTCACCCGCACATGAGCCAGTCCGA
>NC_068988.1:55530354-55534060 GCF_001194135.2 Octopus bimaculoides
GAAAAATTTCATGTGTCACCCGCACATGAGCCAGTCCAGGGGCACTGGCAACGGTCTCGCTCGAAAAATTTCATGTGTCACCCGCACAAGAGCCAGTCCAGGGGCACTGGCAACGATCTCGATCGAAAATCCCACAAATGCCAGCCAGACGGCACTGGCAATGGTCACGCCCAAAATGGTGCATTTCATGTGTCGCCTGCACATGAGCCAGTCCAGGGGCACTGGCAATGATCTCGCTCGAAAAATTTCATGTGTCACCCGCACATGAGCCAGTCCGATGATAGAAGAAATTTAGCTATGGTGCCATGCAGCAGGATTGAACTCATGATGACATGATTGGGAAGCAAGCTTCTTAACCATACACCCACAACATATTGTCAGGAGTGTATGATGAAGAGAGAGAGAGAGAGAGAGAGAGAGAAGTGGGGGAAGAACAATGAAAAATAGACGGGTAAAAAGATGGAGGAAAACCAGAAAAATGAATGTAAAATTACAAAGAATTCAAGAAAAATGTATGAAAAAAACAAAGAAAAACAAAAACAGAAACAATGAAAGAAGAAAATAATGGTGAGAAAGGAGGAATCATTCATACACACAAAAGGCGCATGAATGCATAAAGAGAGAAATTAAGTGTCTAACCTTCAGTATCAGCAGTCTCTTGAGCTTTATACATTTCATATATATGCTTCTTCTTCTCTGGAACAGCTTTCCTCTTGAGAGACATTATGCTGTACTTAGCTTCAAAGCATTTGGTCAGTTCCTCAATGACATTGTTAACCAGCTTGTATGTAATTCGGCCCTTCATATATTTTGGAATGGAATCAAACTGTGGCACAGTGAGGAACTCAATATATTTTACTTCCTTCTCCAACAGGTTCTTGTTTTCTGTGATTTTTTGAGGAACTTCTGCTGGAGACAGGTTTACCTTCTTTTTTGTGTTCTCCTTTAAGTTACAGGCAGAATTCGTTTCGGAAACACTGGCAATAAATAAATAATAAATAATGATAATAATAATAATAATAATTATAATCCTTTCTACTACAGGCACAAGGCCTGAAATTTGGTGGGGGAGGGGACTAGTCGATTACATCGACCCCAGTGTTTCACTGGTACTTAATTTATCGAACTTGAAAGGATGAAAGGCAAGGTTGACCTCAATGGAATTTGAACTCAGAATGCAGTGACAGGCGATATACCACTAAGCATTTCGTCAGGCATGCTAACAATTCTGGCAGTTTGCCACCTTATATGATGATAACAATAAAAATAATAATAATGATGATAATAATAATAATAATCTTTTCTATTATAGGCACAAGACCTGAAATTTGGGGGAGGAGGATAGTCGATTACATCAACCCCAGTACTCAACTGGTACTTGATTTATCAACCCCAAAAGGATGAGAGGCAAAGTTGACCTCACAACATAGCAACGGGTGAAATACCACTAAGCATTTCATCCAACATGCTAAGAATTCTGTCAGCTCACCACCTTACATAATAATAATGATAATAAAATCTTGTTGACTAATCATGTCTGCTTATAGATATGTCAATCCAAGCAGATTGCAACACTTTTGTAAAAACATTTGAAAAATTAAGTAAACATAAGGACTTTAGAATCAAGGTCTTTGTAACGTGACATATAAGAACAACAACAACTGAATCGGTAATCATCAGAGTATTGCAGACAATACTGAATGGCTATCTAAAACAATATGGCCAAGTATTAAGAAATGCAAATGTATCAGAACTACAAAATAATTGCTCTCATGGTATTGTTGACACCTTCAGAAAAACTGTCAAAACTGAAAAATTACAGAAACAGAATCTTAGTCATCAGACTGTAGCCTCTTTCACATACAAGTTGGACGTTTACTTGCTGTTACTTGAGCTCTGAGTGAAACCTAGAACAGCTCATATAAAACAAATTAATATAAATGATAGACAGACAGACAAAGACAGTGTTTTGGAACTTAGAACTAAGAAGTTACTCACAATATGCTTTACTCTAAAAGCAATATTGACAAACTCTATCTATCAAGAAAGGAAGGCGGCTAGCTGGTAGAAACGTTAGCACGCCGGGCGAAATGCTTAGCGGTATTTCGTCTGCCGCTACGTTCTGAGTTTGAATTCCGCAGAGGTCGACTTTGCCTTTCATCCTTTCGGGGTTGATAAATTAAGTACCAGTTACGCACTGGAGTCGATATAATCAATTTAATCCGTTTGTCTGTCCTTGTTTGTCCCCTCAATGTTTAGCCCCCTTGCGGGCAGTAAAGAAATAAGAAAGGAAGGAAAGAGGTAGGGGATTGCTAAATGCAGAAGCCACTGCAAGTATTGTGGTGTTGGGTTTGAAAAACTATGTTGTATGTAGTGAAGAAAGAATACTATCAGCAGCTAGAAATGTCCAAAATATTACTGAAACGGTAGGGGAAAGTAGCTGGAAGAGGAAGAAACTACATGGCCAGTTCATCTAACAAACTGAGGATATTGGAAGTGAAAATGCTGCTTGTGGCTGACAGACAGAAACCCGAAATGAAAAACTGTGATGCTAATCATAATCACTTAGGAAACAAGAGCAAATTTGATAAAGGCAAAGATTGATAAAACTCAGTGAGGCAGCAAATACAGAATCTTTGGGAAAAGAAATGAAATTATTAATCATCTCAAGTGGACATAAAACAAGTAGAATATTTTGGCCAGATATGGCTGGTTTAAATGCTAAAGGGTTAATGTACACAACAATATGCACACATTGTGTGTGTGTGTGTGTGCATATGCATACAAACACATACACACGCATAGTTAGCTTTCAAAAAAATAAGTATCAAGACTACAGCTGGTGTACTTATCACAACATTCAAAACAAAGAAAAAAAAAAAAAAAATGAACACTTAAATTATTGAAAAATATTCATGTGCTAACCTGGCAGAATCAAGAGTGATTTTAATTGTGGCTTTATTATTGTTAAAGTGTTCTGGTAAGTTCTCCTTCATATGCATGGCAATTTCAATTGTTTCTTTCAAATTCTCCTTTAAAACCTGCAATGTGTAGTTAACAAATGAAAAATATATTGGATGAAATAACTGAGTAGAAATATAGCAAACTCCTCACAATTATTCCAGTATTTTATATATATTTATACACTCACACATATATTATATATGAAGG
The DNA here is from genome assembly GCF_001194135.2 of Octopus bimaculoides. Classification (NCBI taxonomy): domain Eukaryota; kingdom Metazoa; phylum Mollusca; class Cephalopoda; order Octopoda; family Octopodidae; genus Octopus; species Octopus bimaculoides. The sequence goes on from NC_068988.1 coordinate 55,533,526, forward strand.
CTGTCTACTCATTAGCTGAGCATGACCATCCTGGAGAGGTAGTGTCAGCAATGCCTGTGCAAGGGTCTTAAGTTAAGTGCACCTTGCACAACACCACAGTGGCTTTCACTAGCAATATCAAGGGACAAGCAAAGTGCAAACTATCCAGCTCAATAGAGTAGCAGGGTTTTAGATACAAGTTAGCTTTCTCCTAGAGGGATGCCTTGACAAAGACCAGTAGTCCTTCATTCCCAGTGGGTTTACTGTGCTCTCAGATACCAACCCAAATATTACTATGTCCTGGTACACACTAGCTTGGAATTCATATATTATATATATATGGAGAATTCACAAAAAAAAAACAAAAGATGAAGACAGGTGGTGTAAACAAGCAGATGTATTAGTTTGACACTTGGGAAGTGAAAAAGTCTTTAACGTTTCGAGTCTACGCTCTTCCACAGAAAGAAACAAGGAGAGAAAATAAAGAATGTGTAGTGGCTAGCAATCTATCCAAGTCAAATCAGATTGTAACCTGGTGCAGCTCTCTAGATTGCCA
>NC_068988.1:55534236-55540047 GCF_001194135.2 Octopus bimaculoides
CATATATGCAAGTGCATGTGTTTGTGTACGAACGTTGAGATTCCAATCCTGTGAGTGAAACGCATTAGGAGATAAAATTAAAATACATAGGATGTCCTTTACAAATATGTAGCCAAGTCAGTTGTTTTGTGAAAAATAACAATTAAATCTCACTCAAATCACACCCTGTCATTAAAAAAAACAAAAAAAAAAAACTGAAAATATACATTAAGCAATGTAATTCTGGATACAGAAAAAGTCACATAAAGTACGTCTTTGATAAGTCTAATTATGAGAGGAAAAGAAACAGCGGTTATATCCCATTAATGACAGCAAGACAGAAGCAATTATCTCCCTTGATGAAGAGTTTCTTCTGCAGAATATAGAGCTCAAAAAGTATTTCAAGTTGAAACTCCACTGTAATCCACTTGGTCGTGGTGGGACCTGGAAGATTAAATCCGTAAAGAGAAGAAAATGGAAGACTGTGATAGTCATATTTGTCAAAAAAAAGGGACCATTAGCTTTGGAAACAAAATGGCTTCAGCTAAAAATGGAACTCAAATCAGAGGCAACTAACCAAAAGTAGCAAATTAGTTAATAGGTGATGAATTGGCAGAATCATTGGAGAATAGGATGGCATGACCCACAGTACATGTTCTGATTCTCTGTACTTTGAGTTCAAGCCCAGCCAAGATCAACTTTGTCGCTCACTTTCTCAGAGGTGAAATTATTTACAGTCAGTTGTCACTATGGCATGATTTGATAAGCTTTCTTCATACCAGTTGGTTTTTCGCTAGAGTTTGCCATTTATTATGAACAATTCCTTTCCACTCCATGTTCCTTTTCGCAGTATCTTTGAATCTCAGTCTAGGTCTTCCATGGTTTCTTTTCCCCACTGTATAGTTGCGAGTAAAGGTGTTGTCCTGTGTACTTGTCCCAACCAATGTAAATTTCTATCAATGAGTCTATCCAGCATAGGAAGTAGACCAGCAAGCTGGGGAGGGGGGGGGCTCTTCACTCCTGATCTTGTCAGAGTTAATAAAATAAAGTAAAAAAAAAGGGCTAATCCAGTCTAGATGCTTTGCAGTATTAGTTTCAAATTTTTGCATACTGAGTGTAAACCCCACAGTGGTCCATCTACTGGAGTGGTGGATTTCATATCCATTGCCCTGTTTAACACCTGGAACCTCAGTGGGTACTTTTACAGGGAGTTCACTCAGTTGAAAGTATTCTGACCAGGTTCATGGATTGAGTTTCCTGCTTCCACTACTTGCAACAGTCCCTGGGTCCATGTAAAGGGTGATGAGTATTGTCTTCCCCAATGATTTAAACATAAGAAGTAAAGAAAAAAAAAAAGAAAGAAAGAAAAAAACCTTAACAAATTCATTTCATAGAGAATTTAGGAATAATTGTCTCTAATTTAAGTAAAGGACATCATTATTTTTAATAGGGAAGGAGTTAGATTAATATCGTCGGCTGCAGGATTTGGCAGGAACTTTTATTTTATCAACACAGGAAGAATGAATAGTAAAGATGACCTATGTACAATTTGAACTTGGAATGAAGAATTACCATAATTAAATACTGCAAGACACTGTGTCTGACACTCTAATGATTCTGCTTATAAACTGTCTTTAAATTTAGTAATAATTAGAAGATAAGAATGAATCCAGTATAGCTATGATCATGTACCTGCACCTGTGTACGTTAGTCAAAGAGAAGACTGCTGATTAGCACAAGTCTTATTACAATGACTGGAAATATAAGAGAGACTTAGTCTTTCCTTGTTAGTTTGTAGCACTTCCCTTTCCAGTGTTTGATGCCAAAGAGGAGATAACTACTTCAAAATGCAGGTATCCATCAACTTGGGTAAGAGGCGATTTTATACCTATTTGTCTACAGCATAGGTTCTCAAGAGGGTCCAGATGGACGCTGATGTCTAAGGGGGCGGTAGACAAAAAGGAGGCATTGGGAGGAAGGCAGTGGATTGGGGAACGCTATGAATTTATATTATTATTATAGTTTTGTATACAAATTATATAATATGATATTAAATATCAAATTATTCATAGTATATACAACTTAGAAAAATATAAGATATTAATTTATACATAAAAATAGGGGTGGGGGCGCAGAGGGTATTATGTGGCCATGAGGTGGGGTCCCCAAAAGTTTGAGAACCTCTGGTCTACAGCATGAATTTTTCTCCAAGACAAAATATAGTGAATGACCTTCTTACAGGTTTGAAGATGTCTCAAGCATAAATCTCTTTTCTCTTTTATTTGTTTCAGTCATTTGACTGTGGCCATGCTGGAGCACTGCCTTTAGTCGAACAAATCGATCCCAGGACTTATTCATTGTAAGCCTAGTACTTAATCTATCTGTCCTTTTGCTGAAGCGCTAAGTTATGGGGACGCAGACACACCAACATCAGTTGTCAAGCAATGGGAGGAGGGGGGAATCACAGACACACAAACACAAACATATACATATATATATATATATGACGGGATTCTTTCAATTTCCATCTACCAAATCCACTCACAAGGCTTTGGTCAGCCTGAGGTTATAACAGAAGACACTTATCCAAGGCTCCACATAGTGGGACTGAACCCGGAGCCATGTGGTTGGTAAACAAGCTACTTACCACACAGCCACTCCTGCACTTATATATATATATATATATACATATCATCATCATTTAGCGTCTGCTTTCTATGCTGGCATGGGTTAAACGGTCCGACTGGAACTGGTAAGTCAGAAAGCTGCACCAAATTCCAGTCTGGTTTGGCTTGGTTTCTACAGCTGCCATATATATATATATATATATATGGTAGACAACAGAAGCACATGGCTCAGTGGTTAGAGCGTTGTGCTCACAATTATGAAGTAGTAAATTCGATTCCCAGACCAGGTTGTGTTGTGTTCTTGAGCAAGACACTTTATTTCATGCTGCTCCAGTTCATTCAGCTGGAGTTGTGATGTCACTGGTGCCAAGCTGTATTGGCCTTTGTCTTTCCTTGGATAACATTGGTGGCATGAAAAGGGGACGCTGGTATGCATGGGCAACTCCTGGTCTTCTAAAAACAACCTTGTGTGGATTTGTACCTTGGAGGGGAACTGTCTAGGCGTAATCCTATGGTCATTCCTGACCAAAGGGTTTTTTTAAATTTTTCCTTTTTTTAGACAACAGAAAACCAGGGAAAAAGAAAATAAATAAAACAAAGTAAAAGTATATTCTAAACTTACATTTGCATTTTCCAAAGCTTCTCTGAAATCCTTGAGACGGCTTTTCATTGCAGCAAATGTAACTTCAAAAGTTGATAACTGGTTGAAAATGCTTGACATTGATGTCTCATACCAATCTTCTTCTTTGCATTCTTTTAAGCTGATCATATTATTTATAACATCTAATCTCTCTTGAAACTGTATAAAGAGCTCACCTAATGTTTTCGCATTATCCATTGTCGACTGACCTGCATCAGTAAAAACATTTATTATTAAATCATTCTCTCTTAATCTCTATATGTTTATGTCAGTATCTAAAAATACATATCTATACATCTTTCTTCCTTTCTTTATCATTTAACGTCTGCCTTCTATGCTGGCGTGGACGGAAACATGTGGTAACAAAATCAAAGTGGAAGAAGGAGAATGATCTGAATCTCCTCTCAAAACGTCCTTTTTTTCTCCCCTCAAATTTTATTCCCATCGGCAGAGGTGTGGCTGTATGGTAAGAAGTTTTTTTTTCCAATGACATGGTTCCAGGTTGAGTCCCTCTGCATGGCACCTTGAACAAGTGTCTTCTACTATAGTCCCAGGCGACCAAAGCCTTGTGAATGGATTTGGTAGGCAGAAACTGAAAGAAGCCCACTAATGACTAAAACAAGTTAAAGACAAAAGACACACACACACACACACATATATATATGTATGTTTTAATCTATGTATCTATATATTCACACATGGACACACATACATACATACACACTCCTTTTGAAAGCTCGCCACAGCAAACGGTATTGTGCACAATATTTAACTGATCTTGCCTTGATATCCCATTGTATTAAAAATGCCCCATCTTTGTTAGAAGCACTGTGTTGCTGTGGGCTCGAACTATGCAAGAAGTTAAATTTTTTTTGACTAAAACACAACCAGGACCCTAAGTAAGGCATGTGTAAAATAATAATAATAATAATCTTTTCTATTATAGGCACAAGACCTGAAATTTGGGGGAGGAGGATAGTCGATTACATCAACCCCAGCACTCAACTGGTACTTGATTTATCAACCCCAAAAGGATGACAGGCAAAGTTGACCTCACAACATAGCGACGGGTGAAAGTTGTGTAGTTCTCGAGTTTTAGGGAGACAGACAGACACACACACATTCTCATTTATATATATATATAATTAAAACATAGGGTAAAAAATCCTATATTAATTAATATCGATTTATTACCAGGAAGCTAGCACATTTAAAGAATCAGAGAGATTCAGAAAAAATATCTGCGATCTCAAGGGATTAAAGTATATTTTTATATATAACGTTGACCACTTAAGTGGACATTTAATGTGCTAGAAATAGACCACATCTTGTGTCTACTAAGACCTAAATTGTTCTCAAAACGTTGTGATGCAGCACAGAATTTTGTCAGTGAACAGGTCGCGGTCTCAAAGCGACGAAAATATTTTGACAAATTAAATTTAAATGTTGAAGTGAATCTAACGGATTTTGTGTGTTATTTTAAATGGCTTATAAACACCCTCCACGCTGCAATTGTTTTCGTTCCAGCACACGATCTCAGATCAGGTCACTTGCTATGCAAGTGCATCTCCGTAATATATATATATATATAGATATATAAATGCACAGATAAGGATAAACACCATAGAAAGACAGAATGGACTAAGCAGAACAAGAGACAGGTGGGATGGAGAGTCGCAGAAGAGGTGATAGGACGAGTAACGAAAGAGTTAAGACAAAAGACACAAAAATACGGACAATAATAAAGCTGAAGTTAAGAACGAGGCGAAGGTAAAGAATACGCACACCCGGTGTTTAGGGTTAGGGTTACGCCGAAAACGGATGTGTGCGTATTCTTTACCTTCGTCCACGAACTATATATTCCTTCTTAACTTCAGCTTTATTATACACACACATATGTATATATATATATCCACACACACCCATATTGTGTTATATGACGATACTACGTATTTTAGGGGCGACTACAAACAGTTAAACGAGAAAAAATATAACAAATTATTGTGACCTGATCATAAACTCGCTGTGAAACAACAAATATTCTGTTTTAAGAGGTATTAAACGAAGTTTTAAAACATTGCTAAGTTGAAAACAAATGTAAATGCTATACAAAAGAACCTACCGAAGTGTTTGTAACAAGAAGACAGTAATATTAGTTCGAAGTTCGCGGTTCGACGGTTGGAGCCGTGACGTCACTTCCTTACGAAACACGGAATCTCTTTCGTGATTCGAGGATGCATTGTTGTTGTTTTTGGCACTCTGTCGCTTACGACTTCAAGGGTTCCAGCTGATCCGATCAACGGAACAGCCTGCTCGTCAAATTAACGTGCAAGTGGCTGAGCACTCCACAGACACGTGTACCTTTAACGTAGTTCTCTGGGATATTCAGAGTGGCACAGTGTGACAAGGCTGACCCTTTGAATTACAGGCACAACAGAAACAGGAAGTAAGAATGAGAGAAAGTTGTGGTGAAAGAGTACAGCAGGGTTTGCCACCATCGCCTGCCGGAGCCTCGTGGAACTTTTAGGTGTTTTCGCTCAATAAACACTCACAACGCCCGGTCTG
>NC_068988.1:55540474-55542151 GCF_001194135.2 Octopus bimaculoides
GTGTGTTTATTGAGCGAAAACATCTAGAGCTCCACGAGGCTCCGGCAGGGGTGGTGGTGACCCCTGTTGTATTCTTTCGCCCCAAGTTTCTCTCACTCTTTCTTCCTGTTTCTTGAGCAACGCTGCGATGGACTGGCATCCCGTCCAGCTGGGGGGAAACACATACGCCATAGAAACTGGGCCCATGAGCCTAGCTAGGCTTTAAAAGGGCGCATAAATAAATATGTGTTTCATTTATTTGGCGATGATCTGTCGCCCATGGTCTCACGCTTATCAATTTTTACAGCCGGTTGTTCGGCAGGGAAACATTTGTTTGAAGTCGGTGAGGTAGGTGGAAAATATAACGCACACTAGCACGCGCGCGCGCGCACACACACACACGTTGACTTTCATATCTATGTATTGAATAATGAAACACACTCGCATGTGTGTATTTATGCATGTAGGTGTATATGAAAGATAATGGGTGTACTATTTTGCGTTTGTGTGTGTGAGTGAATACAAATACAAAAAACGGAACATGCTCGTTCTCGCGCTAGCGTACGAACAAACACACACACGTAGACTCATTATTTTTCATATACACGTACAATCATAAATACATACATAGTTGCTTACCAACCACATGGTTCCGGGTTCAGTCCCACTGCGTGGCACCTTGGGCAAGTGCCTTCTACTATGGCCTCGAGCCGACCAAAGCCTTGTGAGTGGATTTGGTAGACGGAAACTGAAAGAAGCCCGTCGTGTATATATATATATATATATATATCAAATGGAACAAAAACGCAATAGAGAACAATAGAACATTCGGACAAATAGACGATACAAAGGCAGACAGGAGAAGCAACAATTAGAAGGACAGGCCAAAAAAGACAGGTCATTCGTGGACTTCTTTCCTCAGACACGTTATCAGAAGTACTTACTGTTTCGGGCAGTTACACTTGAGACAGTTCGATCTGGTTACCTCCCAAAAGTCTAAGCTAAGAGCATTAGATTTTTTTGTAAGAAAGCTAGCGAATGTGTATGGCAACAAAGACAAAAAACGGAGAACATGGTACACAGTTACAAATACATACAACAAGAATATAACAACAGGTGTCTTTTGACTGAGAATGAATCAAATTGAGCTGGCATGTATGAAGAGAAAGGCTAAAGGCAGGAACATGGGAGATGGACATAAGAGGTGTTGGCGGTCGGCAGTCAGGCCAAGAAAGAAAGATCATGGCTGGCTGGACACACACAAACACACACACACACACACATATCTATATAGATCATATATATATAGATATGTGTATGTTTGTGCGTCTGTATTTGTCTCCCCATCATCACTTGACAACTGATGTTGGTGTGTTTACGTCCTCGTAATTTAGTGGTTCAGCAAAAGAGACTGATAGAATAAGTACTAGGCTTACAAAGAATGAGTCCTGGGGTCGATTTGTTCGACTAAAGGCGGTACTCCAGCATGGCTTCAGCCAAGACTGAAACAAAAAAAAGAGAATTGTGCGGGTGTGTTTCACTATTCAACTCATGAACATGAAAGTCAATGTGTGTGTGTGCGTGCGTGCATGCGCATGTTTTAGTGTCTGCTTCACTTTTCACCTACCTCACCGACTTCAAATGTTGCTGTCAGTAGGACATGAAAACAAAAGTAAATAAATAAAAGTACGGAAATTG
>NC_068988.1:55542480-55546935 GCF_001194135.2 Octopus bimaculoides
ATTAATGCGCTATCTATTTCTAGCGCATTAATTGTCCACGTTAGTGGTCGACGTTATTTTTAAAATGTACCTTAATCCCCTGAGATTGCAGATAATATTTCTGAATCTCTTTGATTCTTTAAATGTGCTGGCCCCCTGATAATTAATCGATATTAATTAATATATTAATATATGACTAATTACCAGATCTTATAATAATATTTACCCATTACTCATGTTCTCATTCTGAATGTATTCGACACAGTATATAAATAAATAGATAGATAAATAGATACATTGATACATACATATCCAAAGAAGTCGCGTGACTCTACTGCAACGTATCATCAGATGAAAGAATGAGTCTGTATGATGTATTCATGGTTATGTTACTAGAAAGCTCTGTGATGATAGTAACATTGATCATCAAAGCAGTTTATCATGGACCAATAGCCAGATTACTACCTCCCACCTTGAAGGGTATGCGTTTGCAATCCAGATAGAGGAAATATCAACCAAGTACCTGATGCACAAAAGGGATAGAGATGCAGTTAAAGCTGTAAAGTGTGACATCTGATGCAGACTTTGTGGAGTTCACACAGAAGATATCACCCACATCATAAGCAGTTGTCTGAAAATGTCATCATGGTATTATCTACCGGTGAGACATGATGTTGTAGCTAGGACATTCTATTATGAAATCTGTTGGAAGGATAACCCTAAGGACAAGGAAATAAGAACCCTCAGTGTGGTAGAAGTCATAGCCACTCATAAGAAAAAGGAGTACTGGTGGAATGTCCCAGTGAAGACCTCAATAAAATGTAAGCACAACCGATCTGATATAATGATTTGGGATAGAGAAGAGAAACTGTGCACAGTTGTGGAAATTAGCTGCCCAGCGGATGTTAACATAAAGCTGAAGATCAGTGAAAAAGAGGATACTTATCCTGAACTATTAAGAAATCTGCAGTTACTCTATCCAGATTACAAGTCCAGGTTTATACCTGTAATTATTGGAGCCCTGGGATATGTAACACACAGCCTAAATACCAATCTTGAGAAATTAGGCTTCTCAAAATCAGAAAGGAGAAAGCTAATTGAAAGACTTCAGATCCAATCACTCACTGTAACTTTAAAAATCTGTAAGACTTTCCAGAAGTTTATCATTTAAATATATATGAGCATGTCTAAACATGCAACTATATGCATGAGGATGCATACATAAAGCAAAACATACAAATCTGCACCTATACATACATACAAACAAACAAAAGTATCCTGTTGTTGTTGAAATTGCAATGAAGGAGCCTTGGATCTAGGTTAGAAATCGGCTCTTTCTCTGTTGGCAAGAAATTTTGAAATAAAAGCTGAATAATGACATACATGCATATCATCAGTTGATAAACTAGTGTAAAGGCAATACTGAGGTCAATTTAATTCACAAATATTGTTTGAAAATATCAACTTCAGTATTTGACTGTTGAATGCATGTGACAACTAAGCATTTTGCTTGATGCTCTGACAATTTTGCCGGCTCACTTTTTTTCTTACCACACACACACACACATACATACATGCGTACACACACACAAACACAATACATACACAAAAAATACATAAACATAAAGGCGACGAGCTGGCAAAAACGTTAGGACGCCGAGCCAAATGCTTAGTGGCATTTCGTCTGCCGTTACGTTCTGAGTTCAAATTCTGCCGAGGTCGACTTTGCCTTTCATCCTTTCTGGGTCGATAAATTAAGTACCAGTTCTGCACTGGAGTCGATGTAATCGATTTAATCTGTTTGTTTGTCCTTGTTTGTCCCTTCTATGTTTAGCCCTTTGTGGGTAATAAAGAAATAAGAAACATTAGGACGCCGGGCGAAATGCTTAGTGGTATTTCGTCTGCCGTTACGTTCTGAGCTCAAATTCCGCCGAGGTCGACTTTGCCTTTCATCCTTTCGGGGTCGATAAATTAAGTACCATTTACGCACTGGGGTCGATATTATCGATTTAATCCTTTTGTTTGTCCTTGTTTGTCCTCTCTATGTTTAGCCCCTTGTGGGCAATAAAGAAATAAAAAAATACATAAACATAAACGAATAGGCTAAGAAAGACAATTAAAGAAATAAAAATTTTCTATGGAAATTGCTGAACAAATACTTCCATTATCTGTGTACCTCTGTTGAAGGATAGCCATTTATTTATTTATTTTGTTCAAGACATTAGATAATGTAGTAGTCTCTGATATAGAAAAGACAGTTGGTTGTGACCGTATAAGTTTGTATAAGTTTGCCCACTCATGGCTGAATTGGACAAAAACAAAAACCACAGCTTATGAATGACTGCATGAAAGAAAGCCTTTATGAAGTTAACTTGCTAAAACACCAGGTGAATGTCTCTTAAAACATACATCTTACTGCCTTAAACGAAGAACAATTTAAAAAAGAAAAAATGTATTTGTAATGGTTGTATACATGTAAAATATATACGAAGGGGTGCTGAAAAGTTCCTGGCTTTGGGTAAAAGAAAATACAAGAGGATTGGTTAATTATGATCTTATTCAATATATTCACCTCTCAGATTCACACACTTATTGCAGCAGTCCTTCTGTTTTTCTAAGCCCTGTAAAGAACTTGGAAGGCTGGGCCTCCAACCAGGCCATTTGTGACCAGAAACTTTTGCGACCAGAAACTTTTGCGATCAGGAACTTGTGACCAGGAACTTTTGCGACCAGGAACTTGCGACCAGGAACTTTTGCAAGCCAGGAACTTTTCTGCATTCCCTCATCATAGATATATGTTTACACATTTAGAAATATCACATGCAAAAAAAAAAAAAAAAAAAAAAAAAAAAAGAATGTTTAAATATTTAAATTTAAATATATATTGAAGAGTATATTGCAGAAAAGATTAATCTTGAAACTCTGTAATAGACTTTGGTTTGATTGGAATCACCTGTGTAGTCTTTGATTTAATTTGAGTATTATTAGCAGCATGATATTGATCTTCAGAATCAGCTCATAACTCACACACACACACACATACAACATGCAACACACATTCATACACATACAAACAGTGGCCCAGGAACAAAATTTGCTTAGGGTTGCAAACACAGGTTTAAATTTTTTTATGAAGAATGTGGATGTTTTCAATGTCAACACTAAAACAAATGCTGGTATAATATTAATTTTTATTATTATGAGGATTGACTGAAATGTTCATAGGCTGAGCAAGACACTCTCAAGGAATGTGATCAAATGAAGTTCATTTTTTAACATAGTTCCTCTTACTGTCCACACACTTCCATCAGTAATTGCAGTGCTTAGATGGCACTGGTGAAGAAGCTATCCTGTTGGTCAAAATGGTCATGAACTGCAGATAAGATGTCATCATCACAGCAATACTGATGCCCAGCCGAGTGTTTTTTCATGCTGGGAAACAGATGATAATCAGATGAGGCCAATTCACTAACATAGGGAGGATGATCAACCAATTCAAAAGCCAGTCACGCACAACAACCATTGGAACCAAGGACTTGTGTGCTGAAGCATTGTCCTGATTAAACAAGACTCCATTCATCAGTTTTTCTGGGTGCTTGGTCTTGATAGTCTTTCATAAATGCCATAGCAAGTTGGCATTGAACTTTCCATTGATGGTGTGATCACTTTGAAGATAGTCAATAAACACAATATTTTTTGCATTAACGTGTAGTATATGTAATAATGTGAAGTATATTTTGTATATGAAAATGTTTAATTTCGGAAACATATCAAGCGAAGCAAACAAGCAGTAGAAATACAAATTGCAAGTATTTCAAAATGTGGGACACTACATGATGAAAACTGACAAAAAAAGAAAGACAACAGTGGTGCTTGTGTTCCAAAGGCACGATGAGAGGGCTTAGGAGAAAGATAGAAAGATGGGATAGAAGAGAAGAGAGATACAAAGAAAGAAAAGAATAAAAAGTGAAAAGATAAACTGGGGCTCTCAAGTGAATGCTAAGCAGGAGATGAAAGAAAATGCATGTCTTACCTATGCACTGGTCAAGTAGAAAAAAGATGAGTGATAAAAAAATTGAATGATCTTTTGGTACCAAAAAGTGAAGAAAGAGAGACAGAGTGGAGTAAAAAAAGTTGGGGAAGAGTAAGTATGAAGTAAGAGGGAGTGCAGAGAAAAAAAGACGATAAAAATAGACAGTTGATAGAGAGGGACAGAGGAAGAAATGAAAGGTAGTAAAGAGAGAATAGTAGCAGATAAGAAGGGAGGCAGATAGAAATAGATGGGGAGAGTTTTGCACCAAAGAGGGGAGAGAAGGATAGAGAAATGGATAAAAACAAGAGAGAAAATCTCACACCAAATATTGAACACTGTGTGGGGTACCACTGAGTGGGAACAAAATTGAGATGTGTGACTAATAACCAATGACCATGAAATGTGGCACAGAAAGTCGACACACACACACACACACACACACA
>NC_068988.1:55546945-55550217 GCF_001194135.2 Octopus bimaculoides
TATATATGTATGTATGTATATACACACACTACAGTCGAAGAGTTTAAGATCACCTGCAGAAGTTTGTTTCAAAGTGGAATAACAAAGTATACAAATAAAGGGAAATAATTCTGGGAAAAGTGTAAGAGTTGCCTCCCCTACAAAATGATTGTGTATAGTGTTGTTCCATAATCTATTGACTGGGCTGAAGAGTCACTGAAGACTTCGTAATTTCTATTTATAATCTGAGAGAAGTTGAACTCAACCCTACGAAGTAAAGAAACACTTATCAGTTTGACAGTGCCGTATTGGCTTTGTTACACAGCTGCAACACCATGTAGTATCTATTTATTATTAGTTGGACGAGGCTGTTAGTAGTTCAGTGTTTTATCATATACAGAGATTCATAATGGAACGATGATTAAGTTGTTTCTGCTTTTATATTTCGAAGGCTTTTATTTTGCATTTTATTAATAAGTACCAGGAAAGGTTTACTCAGATGACTATGTAGCTTTTCCTTTACACAATAAATTGATAATCCTTCGTACAATAGGTACAAGGCCTGAAAATTTGGGGGAGAGGGCTAGTCACTTACACCGACACCAGTGTTCAACTGGTACTTTATTTTATCGAGTCCGAAAGGATGAAATGCAAAGTCGATCTCGGTGGAATTTGAACTCAGAACGTAAAGAGTGTGCTAACAATTCTGCCAGCTCGCCGCATTAACAAGTAATAAAATGAAATAAAGTCGTTAGTTATATCTGCTGCATAATAATCAGATTAAAATTACTGATTACGAGAATAGATTTACTATTAGATACACTGTTAGTTAAGTGAAGGCGTCTGGGATAGTGGTTCAGGATGTTTGGCACCTGGTTGTTATGTTCCTGAGCAAGACACTTGATATCACGTTGCTTCCGTCTACTCAGTTGTAACAAACACATTGAGTGTCTGTAACTCGATGTAGAATAAATATTCTTTTCTACTATAGGCACAAGGCTCAAAATTTTTAGGGAGGGGGCCAGTCGATTAGATCGACCCCACTACGCAACTGGTACTTAATTTATCGACCCCAAAGGGATGAAAGGCAAAGTCGACTTAATTTATCGATCCCAAAAGGATGAAAGACAAAGTCGACCTCGGCAGAATTTGAACTCAGAACGTAAAGACAGACGAAATACCGGAAATGATTCTGCCAGCTCATTGCCTTGATGGAGAATAAATATTCTTTTCTACTCTAGGTACAAGGCTCGAAATTTTGGGGAAAGAAGCCAGTCGATTAGATCGACTCCAGTATGCAACTGGTACTTAATTTTTTGACCCCGAAAGGATGAAATGCAAAGTCGACCTCGGGAGAATTTGAACTCAGAATGTAAAGACAGACGAAATAGTGCTAACGGTTCTGCCAGCTCACCACCTTGATCTAGAATAAGTATTGTATGAGATTGTAAGGAATTTCGTAAGAAAAGCAACGGTTTTCGGTCGTCTTGTCGATGTTATGCATATACGCCGGCGAAAGATACACATGCACGCGCGCGCGCACACACACACTTACACACACATACACACACTTGCGAAATCACACTCTCCCATATACATGCAGTAAATTTTGGCTAGTCCCCCACCTGTTGGACCTGAGAAGTGTCGCATTATCAATTATACCGAAAGCAAAAATATTTGCATAAAACATACGTAATTATATCATTGTAAGCTTGTGTTTGTTAACTTAACTGCATCATAAATTTCTTGTCTTTCATGAATCCTAGCAGTCATAAGGCCAGAGCTTAACCTGTTTCCATGGCTTATAAATGATTAAAATTACAATACATATTCTAAACGAGATGCTGGCCCGTCGCAGGCCTAACTTCCCAATGATTGCTGGAACTCGTTTACAACTCATTGGACTAGAGCAACGTGGCATAAAATATTTTGCTCAAGAACACAGCACACCACTCGATCCAGGAATGCAAATCATGATCTTGTGAGTGGCAATGTGGTATGAAATATTTTGCTCAAGAAGACATCACATTGCTTGGTCCAGGAATGGAAACCATGACCTTGTGATCACGAGTACAACACCCTAACCACTCGGCCACACACCTTAAATCTCAGAGTTTAGATAGCTAGTAATCTTTTTTTTTTTTAACTTAAATTTGTATTTTCCAATAGTTTCAGTATCTGCCAAATTCTATTCGCTGGCCGGAGAAATTAAGCTTACGAATGTTACATTCTATTTTAAATCTTCTAAACCTCTCAGAGTAGCATATGTAGGGGAAGGAACAGCCCACACAGAGCGGTGCTTTTTAGGGGTAGCAGTTTCGGATCTGCTCTATAAGCCAGGGGTCTCAGGAGGGGAGGACTCAGAGGCTGTCCTGGGCGGCACACCCTCTAGTCACGTCACTGACCGCCCAACAGAAAATATGCAATCGTCCGTGATGCCCATTTCTTCGTGATACTATTTCTATTGGTTTGGCGACCATTGATTCTGAAATTCGAATACACACGGATCACAATGCTCTGAACTTCTTAAATGATAACTACATCTACTTCAGAAAGTTTTTACTCTTTTCTTTGTTTCTTTTCAATAATGTTACTTGTCTCTAAAATGAACCGCAAATTCCAATAAATGATATTTTTGTTTCTTAATAACTAATTATTGAAGAACACTATATTATTTCAATGTTCTGGGGCATAGTTAAATGTTTCCTTTTTTATAACTTCGTCAACTTGGTTAGTCTTGTTAACTTTAGAACATGCTATCTTTGATGGATAAACAATGTATGGATAGATAAAGGCAGACACAAAACAATTACGTACTGACTACTGTTTTTCAGTCAATTATTTTAAAGGCCATTTCTTATCAAGGAATGTTGAAAGAGCATTCTTTTGTGAAGTCAAAACTTGGACTATGAAAGACCTCCAACGTTACCTCAAGGGATGTATATACTACACTTTTCTCGCAGGATCAAAACATCTCACGCGCGAGCTCAAAACCAGCAAAGAAGTTTTAAGACACATTCCAGCCATCTCTACTAGTGCTGCTCAATGTAGAGTAGACTTTACTGGTTGCAGCTATCATGATAAATACTTGACCATATCATATGTTATATCCGCACTCTAACAGAAGACGCAGAGCATTCAACTACATTGATGTAATTGACAGAGAGGCACAACGCGAAATTGAAGACTTACGAAAACTAATGAAATATGTTGTGGCTGCTTAAAAAAAATACATATATGTAAAAATTTAAGGTGTGCGTGCATTAGATAAATAATATTTTCAGGATTAAATA
>NC_068988.1:55550458-55551841 GCF_001194135.2 Octopus bimaculoides
TATATATATATAAAGCGCAAAAACGTGTAATCAGTAAACAAATGAATATATAGTAAATACACAGGAGAATAGAAAACACAGAAGGTCACCAGTTATCGGTTATCGGCTAGAGGGTCAAACGCAATTTCGGCCATTATCGATAATATTGCTTCCACTGTATGTATGTATGTGCGCGCGCGTGTCTGTGTGTGTGTTGGGCGTGTATACACACGTACAGCTGGTTTCCATAGTTTCATATATTAAATTTCACTCTTATAGTTTTGGCCAATTCGAGGTTCTGACAGGTAGAACACTCTTGTATAAGATGCCACGCAATGAGACCGAACCCGGAATATCTCGGTTACAAAGTGAACGTCTTAACCACACTAACATGCTGTCACTTGTAGTAACCAATTAATAGTTTCCGCCTTCAAAAACAAAAACAAAAACAAAACAAAACAAAAACAAACAACAATTTTCTTTCTATGATCTTATGTGATTTGAAAATATATTTATATCATATTTCGTTTTTCGTGGATATGGTTTCAATTTTTTGCATAACCCGTCACTCGCATATTCTATGACATACTGAACAGACCTTACGCAGTTCACAAATATGTGTAATGAATCGTAACTAAAAGTTTAAATAGACATATATTTAGTCACACTGTGAAAATGGGTCTCGGGGTTAAATCACAATAACTTTCGGTAGTTTGGAAAGCTATCAGACGAACTATTTCTGTATTTTAGAGCGTCTGACTTAAATTCGACGTCCAGATTAACACTACCATCACCTCGCATTTCCCTTGTTCTTTTCCACCAAGTCTCGGAAGCAAGGAGCCTAAGTATGCCTCTCACTTCTCTGATTAGCCCACAATAAATAAATAAATGGCTAAAAATGCAAAAATTAGAACAAAAACAGGAACACTGAGAACAATAGGTGTCTAATTGATAGAGTTGTTAGCGTGTATTTGTTCACCTCCTTGAGTTTAAATCTCAACTTTGCCTTCCATCGCGTGTAGTAGACACACTCCCTGTTTATTCTAGACTTACTACAACAATTACCAACCAGCAGACTATCTACTCCGACTCCGTTAATCCTTACTGGATTTTATCTTTTTTTTTGCTTGCTTGTTTCGGTCATTAGACTGAGGCCATGCTGGGTACCACCTTGAAGAGTCTTTAGTCGAACGAATAGACCTCAATCCCTTTTTAAAGTCTGGTACTTATTCTATCGGTCTCTTTTGCCGAACCGTTAAATTACGGGGATGTAATCAAACCGACATCGGTTTTCAAGTGGTGGTGAGACACACACACACACGCACGCACACGAACACGCACACACACACACACACACGCACACACACACACACACACACACACACACACTCTCTCTCTCTCTCT
>NC_068988.1:55551851-55555157 GCF_001194135.2 Octopus bimaculoides
TTCAGGTTTCTGCCTACCAAATCCACTTACAAGGCTTTGATCGGTCCGAGACTATTGTAGAAAACACTTGCCCAAAGTTCTACAGAATGGGACTGAACCCGGAACCATGTGGTTGAGAAGCAAACTTCTTACCACACAGCCACGCTTTCAAATATTAATCTCTGAAACTACACCCGTACATAATTTCCTCTCTGCGTAACTTTCTCGCTACAAACATCAAAC
Source organism: Octopus bimaculoides (assembly GCF_001194135.2). Taxonomy (NCBI): domain Eukaryota; kingdom Metazoa; phylum Mollusca; class Cephalopoda; order Octopoda; family Octopodidae; genus Octopus; species Octopus bimaculoides. Next base: position 55,552,074 of record NC_068988.1, read on the forward strand.
ATCAAAAGCAATATGCACACCCTCTGTATCAACCTCACTATTCCGTCTGGGCCTGTTAGATTTAGTTTGTCGTCCGGTTTATTACCATCACTTGAACGAAAGGCGCCTTCAACAGAGTTAACTCCGTTATAAGCATTTGAATCAAGTTTTCTGATACTGAGAATAATTAGATACATTGAGACGCCGCTTCCTTTAACTACAGTCTATTTTCTTTTAACCTTTCTCTTCTGTAAAATATTATCGATGTTGCCTTTCATCCTTTTGAATAAGTCATAAAACCGGTGCATTTAGTTTGAGTCACCTCAGATAATTTCTCTCTTTCTCCCTCTAATCTAGGAGTGCTGGCCTACCCCTGCCGACTAAGTGGTGGTGGCGGCATCAGTCGATCTTCCGATCAAACCAATGAAACTCCCTTTCCTTTGATTTTTTAAAATTACTGATACCATGAGTGGGATGAACTCTTGAAAGAAGAGTCACCATTTTCCGGTGACGATGGGATGGAATTTGAACCCAGAATGTATGATCTAGAGCAGACGCTGCAAAGCATCTCGACCGCCGCTTGAGTAATTTCGTCAACCCACCGCACTGGACGAGTAGAGGCGCATGGCTTAGTGGTTAAGACTCACGATCGTAAGATTGTGGTTTCGATTCCTGGACTAGGCGATGCGTTGTGTTCTTGAGCAAAATACTTCATTTCACTTTGCTCCAGTTAATTCAATTGGTAAAAATGAGTAATCCTTTGACGGATCGGCGTTCCGTCCAGGCAGGAATATACATACGCCTGAGAAACCGGAAAACCGGCTCTGTGTACCAACAGCACTGGACTGGCATTTTTTTAAAGAACTCCAGAAGGATAAAAAGAGGGATTTGAACTCAGGGTAGAGAGAGAGAGAGAGAGAGAGAGAGGGAACAAATATCACTAGGTATTCTTTACCATGCTCTAACGAATCCGGTATTTCGTGGCCTTAGCTCGCTTTGCAACCATATGGTTTCGGGTTCAGTCCCACAGCAAGGCACCTGGGCCAAGTGTCTTCTACTAGCCCCGAGCCGACCAGTACCTTGCAAGTGATTTTGCTAGACAAACTGTGGAAACTGTATGTATGCGTGTGTGTGTGTATATGTATGTATGTGTACGTGCTTGTTCCCCATCATCGCTTAACAATCGCTGTTGGTTTGTTTACGTCTCGGTAAGCTAGAAGTCCGGCAAAAGAGACCAATAGAATACTGGGAACTGGGGTTCATTTTTTTTTTTTTTACTGAACCCTTTCAAAGCGGTTACTCCAGGATGACTGCAGTTCAATGACTGAAACGAGGTGTACCGAGGTGGTGGTGGTGGGAAGAATTAAAATAAAATTGAAATTGAAGTGAAAAACTGAAAATCGAAGTGGGTATGGGCAAAAATACCATTCAAACAATAAGCAATTGGTCTGTTCGGACAAGGCTGACCAGGCTTACCCAACAGTAAACAAAAACAACTACAATAATTTTTATAATTTGGTAGAATTCTAAAGGAATATCGCTGCTGTAGATTGTATGTTATATCACAGTTAATTTAATTAATTACTTGATATTTACAACCAGCTTCTTAAGTAATCGAGATTTGACACACATGTTATAGTTGAATCTTTTAGCGTTCTACATCATACAGATGCGACACCCCATGTAAAACCTCAGATGGGTCTGTTCCGCATGCACTCCTGTGAAGAATTACAGATTTCTGAATGCCATACCATTTACTCATCCACATGTTTCTTTGAAGACATGTGAATTAGTATGATGGGACACAAACACAAACTGTTGCCCTCAGTTTAAAACTAACGAACCTTTACATCTGTAACATAATCAGGGCTCCCCACTTCTTTCTGTCTTTTATATCAGTTAATCTTCCGGGTAAATTCTACTTTTCTACTTTTATAAAATATGTGTATGTATGTATGTGTGTGTGTGTGTGTGTGTGTGTGTATGCACATACATACATACATACATACATTTATATGTATATATTGGGTTGGTGCATAATTACTGCGGCTTTTTTTCAACAGATATTTATTCAACAAAAACAATAACAACATGTAACAAAAACATCTTTAAATGATTATTCCGGAGCATATTCACCATCTACTTCAACTACTGCTTCTCATTTGCTTGGCAGACGGTCAGACCGTCATTTAAAGATGTTTTTTGTTAAATATTATTATTGTTTTTGTTGAATAAAACTTGTTGAGAAAACGCTGCAATAATTATGCACCAACCCAATACATACATACATACATACATACATACTCATATATATGTGCACACAAATTCTTCATTTATAGATACAGGCGTGCGCAGGCGCACTCATATAAGGAACCTGTATGAAGACAGTTTATGATTAAACTTCAACTGTACTCATAGAAATTAACACAGTAAATATTATGGTTACACGCACGCACCCATGCACCCATCCATGCATGCATGCATGCATGCATGATTGGATGGATGGATGGATGGATGCGTGCATACATACATATTTTTCAGTTCCTATTTTACCGTTCTGATTAATAGAACTGTTCAATAAATAATTCTTGGGTTTCGTTTAAAATAAAAGAATCTACATATGCTTGGAGTTTTAAGTTTTATTAAATGTTCATTTCATATCTCGAAAGTTATCTAAATTTAGAGTTGTACCTACTGTCACCTTAAAATTTAACTCATTGAATATATTAACGTGTGATTTTTTAACATCTTTATTTCAACAAATTCCATCAAAATGTTCTATTCTGTAGTGGCGCGTGTGGCTGCCATCTTGGGAAGTGCCATTGCGCATGTGCAAGGGACTTGCCGTCAGCGGAAGTACTCGAGCACGCATGCGCAATGCGACAGGTGGAGAGAAAGCAATAGCGTTCGACCTCACTTATCCATCCAGCAGCCGTCGTGACAGGACGTTCTTCCAGGCTCTCTCACAACTCGACCCCCGACATGTGGTCGAAGCTTCTTTGGTATTCTAGCGGCATGCCTGTTCACCCAGGAACGAAACGGCTCTACACCAACCTGGAATAAATTATTGATCTGTTGTTACCGTTATCCCTCGTGTTGTATTTC
>NC_068988.1:55556067-55557388 GCF_001194135.2 Octopus bimaculoides
ACACACACACACACACACACACACACACACACACACACATATATACACACACATATACATACATATAATCTGTCTGTCTGTAGTGTACGGTGTAGGATACTGTTTGACAGCGCCCTCTGTGTAGGGTTTGTGGCACTGATGGTGGTGCTGGTGGTGTTGGGGATGGAGATGGCAGGCGGATGGATGGGTGGGATGTGTGTGGTTGGGAGAGAAGTAAACCGGAACTAAATAAAAGGATATAATTGCATCCGTGGTTATCTGACTATATAGACACAATAGCGCCATGATATAACGGATCTAGCAGAGGGAAGGAGGGAGGGAAGGAGGCAGTGGCTACTACTACCACCACTACTACTACTACTACTACTACTACTACTACTACTACTACTATTACTACTACTACTACTACTACTACTACTACTACTACTACTACTTGTGCTGCTAAAGATGATGGCAGACATATTAAGGATGATGATGATGATGATGATATTTGTACTTTTCTTAATCCTAAAAGTTCTATTTTTTTCTGAACTACATCACCGTCCTCATAATCATCACTATCATCGTCATTGTCATCATCATCATCATCGTCGTCATCATCGTCGTCGTCGTCATCATCGTCATCGTCATCGCCACCACCACCACTAACACCACCACCACCACCATCATCATCATCATCATCATCATCATCATCATCACCATCATCATCATCATCATCATCTTTACCACTTCACATTTGCCTACTTCTCATTTCCTAATTTTCTTCCTCCTCCTTTTTCACCAACAACATACGAACAGAGCTTTCCGAAATATCTGTCCCAATCCTATCCCCACCGCCATATCATCACTGTCACCGCCTCCAATATTTCCAACACTGTCACCGCCATCTACTAACACCATCACCACCACCACCACCACCATGCCTGCTCCACTATGCCAGCTCCACCCTCCACTTCTTCAGTCCTCCTCTCTCACCACTAAACATTTTCACCTTTTGTCGTTTTTCCTTTGCTATGTATAGTTGACAATTTTCTTTTGCTTTTGCTTCCCAATTTCTTGTACTTCACACGCGCGCGCGCACACACACACAGACGCACGCGCACGCATATGTATGGCAATGTGCCCTTGTGTGCTCATCTGTTTTCTCTTCGATGACATAAACTCATCACAAAGTATCTTTTGCTGTCGTCCTTTGTACAATCTTTAGATTCTTTACTTAGTATACACATGAACTCACACACTCACGCATTTGTATATATATAGATTGGTGTGTGTATATATATGTATATATATATATATATATATATATATATATATATAT
>NC_068988.1:55558026-55558678 GCF_001194135.2 Octopus bimaculoides
TATATATATATATACACACACACACACACACACACACACACACACACACACACACTGATCTGCCCCTGTTGCATAACAGTGCATACACTGTCACAGAGTAGTTTATGGTTATTTATAGTCTATGCAACACTGACATAGCCAAACTGGACTATTTCAGTAGTATAATAGTGCATTCAGTCTCACAGCGTGAACTTAATGATTATTTTTAGTGCATACAAACGAAGATCGAGTTAGATTTGTCCAAGCTGCAGTACAGTGCGTACGCTGACAACGTGTAGTTTTATAGTTATTTATAGCACGTAAAAACCGGAGTAGAGGCAAGCTAGTCCAAGTTGCATAAAAGTGCGTCGCCTGGTAATGTGGATTAATTAATTCTCACCGCACTGCACAGGCATTAAACACTCTTATGATATGAGATGGAAGGCGTCAACATCAGAAACGTTGTGTTATTATTATTATTATTATTATTATTATTATTATTATTATTATTATTAGGCGCAGGAGTGGCTGTGTAGTAAGTAGCTTACTTACCAACAACATGGTTCCGGGTTCAGTCCCACTGCGTGGCACCTATTCTACTATAGTCTCGGGCCGGCCAAAGCCTTGTGAGTGGATTTGGTAGACGGAAACTGAAAGAAGCCCGTCATGTATA
>NC_068988.1:55560307-55561416 GCF_001194135.2 Octopus bimaculoides
TGAAAGTTACATTTTCCCTACACATCGGCTGGATTTTTTTGCTTTAATAATAATAATAATAATAATAATAATAATAATAATAATAATAATAATAATTTTCTAGATGTCAAAAATGTATGCACGTACGTTGTCTTATGTTTTTAATTATTTGAATTCTTTCTATGGAGAAAGGAGTTGGCCTCTAGTTAAAAAGAAATACACAATGCCCCGTCACTGGATAAAACAATAGCAACAGAATACGACCATAGGTTCTACAATATCATATGGTAATAGAGCGGATACAAAAAAAAAAAAATAAATAAAATAAGAAAACTGAAAAATAGCAGGACCTAGCCAAAGAAAGATGAAGAGATTGTGGAAAATTAAGATGGCAATTAGTTCTGTGGTAATTGGTGTAGTTGGAGCCAATTACACTAACTACACCAATATTGAAGAATATTGGAATTGAGATTCGTATTGTCGATCTGCAGAAAAGAGCAATCCTGTATTCTGCAAGAATTCTAAGAACGGCACTTGAGATTTGAGGAGACTTGTTTTCACCAAGCCTCAAGGCAAATCGACGTAGCATGTCCCGGTTACAACAGGACTAAAGAGAAAGAAGAAGAAAAGCTGAACAACGACGAGTTGAAATGGGAAATACGAAAGTTGTGGGCAACGAGGACAGTAGATGTGATACCAATAGTAACTGGCGCACTTGGAAGTATCAGCACTCAACTACCAGCATGACTCAAAAAAGATTGGTACAAATGTATAGGTAGAACACTTACAAAAATCAGTATTACTTGGAACTGCAAGAATTCTTCGCAGGGTTCTTGAAGCATGACCAGTAAACAAGTGTCATCTTGGTCTGCCGGCTGTGGACAGCTGACACTTTCCATCATACCCAGCAAAATAAGCTGAGAGTTTTCATCAGATAATAATAATAATAATAATAATAATAATAATAATAATAATAATAATAATAATAATCTCTAAATGCTGGAGATGTAAGAATTTCATGTGGCATTTTCCAGGGTGACTCACTATCACCACTCCTCTTCTGTCTAGCCCTAATACCGCTCTCAAAATTGCTCAATGATGCACAGTATGGTTATAAAATATTTGATAAA
>NC_068988.1:55563219-55568628 GCF_001194135.2 Octopus bimaculoides
ATAATAATAATAATAATAATAATGATAGAGATAACTCGAATGTGGAGTCTAAAAACAGAAACAATTCCTATCATAGTAGGTGCCTTAGGTATAATAAAAAAAATATTCAGACAAATACATAACAAAAACACCAGGACTTACAAATATATATATAATAAAGAAAATTGCACTACTGGGTACTGCACACATTCTACGCAAAACACTTTCAATACAGTAAACATAAGAGCACCACAGCAAACCACAGCACATACCCAAGGCGCACAGAGCTGCGCTCGGTAGTGAAGTGAAAGCCCGTTATAAAAATAAAACTACTGAACAATAATAATAATAATGCCAAATCTTATAATTCGTGGAAAGAGATCCTGAGAGACCCTGTGAGACCTTTGACTTGTCCGCTCTCACAGAATTAACCGGTGCAAGTAAGATCTGCCTGCTAAAATGTTTGAACTTAAGCGATCTTATGTTTTAATTATTTGACATGAAGAAGGAACTGATTTCTAGCACTCCCTACAAAAAACAGCCACAAAAAATCCCCCCGCCCCCAACAAAAGCAAAAACAAAAAAAAAAAAGCAAACTCCATCGTTAGAATTAAACAACAGCAACATTTGAAGAGTTATATGTTGAAATTTTTGGAAAAGTCTTGCACATTTTTGTTGTTCCGCTTACAAATTGTCAGCAAATCCTAGCTTATTGAAAATTTTGATTCAAATATAAAGATTAATTGAAAGGAAATGATTTGGCTGTGCTATTAGTGTAAGTAGTACTTTCGGGGTCAGTATCAGCTTAATCAATAATAATAATAATGTTCGTAAAGTTAAAAATCCTCTTCGATGGAAAGTATTTTTATGATCCCATCTGAATAACGCCACATTATTGAAGAAAAGATGTTTCTCTTATTTATCACAATTAAAAGAAGCCACTTAAGAATCAATGTCGAGTTTGTAGAAAGAAACATCCCAACGCATTTTTAAACGGTGCTCGACATTTACATGTCTGTAGTCGCTGCTATCATTTTGTATGTATGTATATTCTTAGTGGAAATTACGATAAACACCATTATGAGTAGTATTTAAATATTTATACAGTGTTTATCTTAATTTCCACTACACATGCTCTGTATGTCGTAACTATTAACACTACTAAGTACAATGGTAAATTAATCACTATAGGGGAAGCCGATTGGATAATGATCATCTACGTGGAGCTTTAACTCATACAGTAGTAGTAGTAGTAGTAGTAGTAGTAGTAGTAGTAGTAGTAGTAGTAGTAGTACATCTAACTGTACACACAAGTTATGTATATACTTATCCAAATTTCCATGCATACATATCGTTACTATTATGCAAAAGTGTCGTAAGTCCAAAACGATGCCTTTTCAGAAAACGAAAAAATAGTTTCACCATCCCATTTCTTTTTACATTAGCAACAGTTTCAGCTTGGCAATAATAGTTTGTTGGGTGCAAAAAATCGTAACACCATGCATGTATGATATTTTCAGTCAGAAATATTTTTGCAAAGCTGTCGTATGTGGGACTGACTCCACTTTTGAAAAATGCTAAACTGTTGTGCTACACTTTGACAATTTTCATATCTTGGCATCTGAAGTAGCTGGAGATATGATAGTTTGATCAAAATGACCGGCTATTGTAAGCAAGATTAAATATTGCAAAAACGCATTTGACCAAATTTGGACATACGACAGTTTAACATAATAGCAAAGATATATGCATGATTTTCAATTTGCAATTTATAATAAATTTGACTCTACTTTTAATATTGAGACATCCTGTCAGTAGATGTTCCGTCGCTTTTCTTTAATTTGTTTTAAAACAATAACCTTAATTTTAACATTTACACGCAAACATACACATTCAGTTAGAAGTATCTTTAAACCTCTTAGTAGCAAATGTGCTTCACTTTTTACCTATCTGCAACTGCTAATCTAGTGCTCCAAATCATCTCCAAAGCTATCTTATAGGGACATCTATCACTAAACCAAATCCCATTACACAAAACCCTTAGCAGGTTCATACATATCCGTGGTACGGGTAAAGAAACTGCACACAACACGTAGAAGTCACCCATTACCATTAAAAGATTTTCGCTGACCATCGCAATGCCTGCGAAGCAACTTTGAGAAAAGCAAAGCATGCATTGATGCATCACATAATCTGGAATATTTTCCTTTCTTAACCACTTTGCATAATCATCCTAACCAACACTACTAAATCAAGAATGTTCTGTATGTAACAGTCCTGTATATAAAAAAAAAAGCGCCCACACTTACAATTTCGTCTTGCTTATAATCTTAGGCTACATGCACACAATACAATTCTTTCTAACTGACCGGCTGTAACCACTGCCAGTCATACCATTACATATTCTTTTCTACTCTAGGCACAAGGCCCGGAATTTTTGGGGAGGGAACCAGCCTACTAGATGGACTCCAGTACGCATCTGGTACTTAATTTATCGACCCCGAAAGGATGAAAGGTAAAGTCGACCTCGGCGGAATTTGAACTCAGAACTTAAAGACAGACGAAATGCTACTAAGCATTTCGCCCGGCGTGCAAACGTTTCTGTTTTCTCGCCGCCTTAATACCATAACATATTGATTGATTCAACCCAATAAAGCAACTAATCTCGACAGTTTCCTCTCATCAGCCTCAAATAATGCATTCTAGAGTTAGCCTATATCCTCGCTATTTCGTTCCTTTTCTAAAAAGGCAATGTCATTTGTTAAGGAGTTCAATGGGACGAACATCATATAGCGGGAGAGAGAGAGAGAGAGAGAGAGAGAGAGAGAGAGAGAGAGAGAGAGAGAGAGAGAGAGAGAGGGAGAGAGGGAGGATGAGAAGGGAGGAGAAAGAGAAAAAGAGAGTTCTAGCAATTTCAGAGATAGGTGCACAATCTTTTCGACTGGGCCACCAGAAGCTAAGTAGACGCAGTGAACATAACAATGCAGCGTGTAGCGGCAACGACAAGATACGAATAAGTCAGTTGGTTGTTTGTTACTCAATCGACCAGGTCATCTATGGCTCTCATTAGGAAACACAATATTTAGTTCCAGTAGCTGTAGTATAAAGTAGAAGAGAAACAAAACCGCACTTGGATAGAATACTAGTCGGGTGAAGGTAATTTTTCCATTTCCTGCAAGATCATTTTAAATTCAGTACTGCAATTTCATGGCGCCCATTAATTTCATGGCGTTTCTTTACCCACTGTCCATTCACGGGTATATATTTTGAACTTTATCGATTCTGTTTTTGATTGTCAAGTGTTTTGTCTGTCATGGACAGTGGGCAGTATCGGTGAGACAAAATACAAACCATTGTTCTCATTCAGCCACAAGTCAGCTATAACACTACAAACCTATGACCAAGACCGATCTAGTCGTAAAATACCTTATCTTTTATTCCGATATAGTTCTTCTAAGAATAAGATATTCAACATATTAAAAAACGGCAGTGTTCTTATATTCGAGAGCCATTTGGCTGCGATTTTAACAGCTCATTCGATAATTGATGAACCCCTATACTATGAAAGTAAACTTGAATTTAGTAAAATTTGAAGTCATAGTGAGAATTATCGAATTAAAATACCAGTCCAAAACTAACATTACCGCGTCGAATTCCACCGCCCTTCGTTCGCACAATAACAACGGCTGAGAGTTTCTCATAGGAAGACGCAAACGCCAGATTATCGTCTGCTTGCTTCTTTGGCCAGTCGTCGAACAGGTATTGTTTAGCAATGAAGGGAGCGGTCCTTTCGAATACAAATGGTCACCTTAAAGAATGTAAACAATAAAACATTCTATTGCAACGAATAAACAAACGTTTCTTCAAATGTATAATATACAATATACAATGTTTCCCTTTTAATTTAATGTGTTTATACTGTTTATGTTTGTATGCATGCGGGCGTGCGTGTGTGTGTGTGTGTGCTCGCGTGTGTGTGTGTGTGTGTGTGTGTGTGTGTGTGATTATTTTTCCTTTCTCACCCTCTCTTATTCATCTTGTATTTCATACGTACTTTTCCTGCTTTTGATGTTGTTCACATCACATATCGTTGTCTTGGGCGTATTCCCTCGCTCTCGCTCTCTCTTTCTTTCTCTCTCTCTCTCTCTCTCTCTCTCTCTCTCTGTATCCTTCTTTCTCACTTTCTCCTCATTCTTTATCGCCTTCTCGCCTTCTTTTCACTCTACTCATGTCATATTATACTCTCCATCTCGTCTCCATTTTTTCTTGCTCAAAACGGATTTATATTTCCATGTTGTGTCATAATTTTAACGCTGATCTTTCATCCTCACCTACTTTTATTTTATGCATACGTACATACATACATACATACATACATACATATATCAAAGCATTTGTCTGTGTATACACACACACACACACACACACACACATATATATATATACATACACTCACACATATACACACACGCATTTACATATACATATTTATGCATATACATACAAACATACACAGATATATACACATATATATGTATGTGTAAACATATATACAAGTATATATATACACATATATGTGTGTATATCTTTATACGTGTGTGTGTGTGTGTGTACACGCACATATAAATAATATACATTTTCATGTGTAGATATCAATACACGCTACACCATACACACACACACACACACACACACACACACATATATTATCTCTGAATTCGTAGAGAATGTCTGTGTGGCAGTAAATCGCTAGACAGTAGATCGTATTCCAGTATTTAGTTTCGTTTCTGTAGGTTGCAAGTTCAAAACACGCAAGGTTCTACTCTTGTTTCTCTCTCTCTCTCTCTCTCTCTCTCTCTCTCTCTCTCTCTCTCTCTCTCTCTCTCTCTCTCTCTCTCTCTTCCTCGCTCCGTCTTTCCATTCCTTCTCACTTACTCTTAGTATCTTATTCCTGTACTCACACATATTTTTACAGACTTACACCTTTTGTACACACACACACAAACACACATACTCACACACATTTGAAAGTTCTTTGCAACACAAATAAATGTTAATTATGCTGAATGTTTCGAAAATAAAATCCAGATCACATCCTGTTAATATCTATCTATCTATCTATCTGTCTATCTGTCTATCTGGTATCCGTTCGGTAGTTCGCGTCAATGGGCACCTATCAAGACCATTCGACATTGCATGTTCGCTCCTGTACGTATTGACTCTCGAGCCACTACTGCGGAAGCTGGCGACGCTGAGGGGCATCCCGCGAGAGTTGGGATGCGGGACGAGCGTGTCGGCATACGCGGACGACGTCACCGTCATAGTGTCTAGCCAAAAGCACATCGAGCTTGTCGGCGAGACACTGAAAGACTACGAAACGGTAACGGGAGCAAAAATCAACCGGGATAAGTCAGTGGGCTTGCGGCTCGG
>NC_068988.1:55570808-55573808 GCF_001194135.2 Octopus bimaculoides
CGGGCCGGGGCCTATGGATAATTTCCAGAGATCCCTGGCTTGGCAATGCTATCGAGACGCACTACCAGTTCGAGAGAAGATCTACAGACACGGTTCGAAAACCACCGGACCGACCTGCCCGAGATGCGGTCAGAGCGACGAAACCGTTCTGCACGCACTCGTGCAGTGTCCAGATATTTCAGAGCTGTGGACCTTCGTCGAACGGCTGTTGTCGCGTGTGGGACGAGCCCACTTATCAGCCGAGTCTATCGTGAATATTGTTCCGCCACCTTCCTTTAAACAGGAAGGAAAAACGGTTTTTGTAACATGTATTATTTTATAAAGACACTGTCAAGTTTAAATGAATATGTACGAAAAATACCGGTAGCTTAATAAATATACTTCTAGGACAAAGCAGAACAACATCGACAAGACCGAATGTAATTACAGGACAACATAGACTATTACAGGACAAAACCAGTGAGGTGAGTTTGTCTATAAGGAAAATTCAGGAGCTGCAGACGGTAAATGTTTTACTGTTCAACATTTTAGAGGTGAGGAATTATGTACAATATCTACATTGGACGGATAGGTGTCCTCATCTTGTTTGTTACCACAATGTTTCTGCTGATGTACTCTCCAGCCTTCATCAGGTGTTGTGGTAGAATTTCGAACCCAACCCTTTATATACTAGGACACAATAACCTACTAAGCAAACCTAGTGCAGATATGAGTAGAATACGAGAACCGGTATTAAGGAAAGATACAAAAATAATAGGTTTATAAGCCTAAAAATTCACTCTATAGTTGCTCACCGGCATATAACATAGTGGTTAAGAGTGCGGGCTACTAACTCAAAGATTCCGGTTTCAATCCCAGTCAGTAACTTGAATGAATAATAACATCAGCAAAAAATACTTTAAGAATGGGAACAGAGTACCTCAGTAGTCAAATAAGGAGTTAAGTTCGAAATTCCACCGGCTTCAAAGCTTACCCCACCTACCAAACGTACGAAACATTTTGAAAGATTATGTGGTAACAACAAAGAAAGCGAGGACACCTATCCGTCCAATGTGAATATGATAAATGCTTTGTGGAGAAGGTAGCATATTTAGTTCGGAAGTTGAGATCGCAATGGATGAATGGTGGGTTTTTCTAGAGTTCGCCAGACAGAGCGGCGTGTGGTTTGCTATTTAAAATGAGAAAACGACACTAAATCGTACTCGAAAAGGGAAATAGAAAATAAAACGTTATAATATTATTCTGTGATATAGTGTTTGCAGCATATTATTAAGCGAGTTGATATTAACGAGTCGTATAGCCTGACATAGCTGTATTTGTCTACGATATTCAAATATCCACTGGCCACTGATTTATTTCTCTCGGCTCGTTTTTGTTTAAATTATGCAAATTACCTAGGCCGTAAATGATTACATTCACATACACCAATATACTTTCTTCTTTTGAATTTCGCTATTTTGTAGAACTGATATGATCTCAGCTTCATAAACCACTGAGCTAACCATGCATGCCTGGTAGAATGGGCAAGTGTCTGGGTCTCACAGTTACATTTTGGATTAGGCGCCTGATGTTTACTTACGTCTAATAATACCTTTCATGTTGGGGCAGCAACTTTAAACAAAAACTTTCAATGAATGTTAATTAAAAATTTTCTTATACCTATGGCTATCCGAGAAATGCTCATCTATCAAGGCAAGGAATTTTCAATGGGAGCTTGTTTCAGCATTTAAGGAGATAGGTAGTAGTGAACTATATAACGTTCCTAGGTCTATTTAAAAGGCTGTTTACGTATATACATAAACAGTTATATCAACTCCTATAACATAGTTAATATCAGTAATAGGGTATCTAATCTCTCCTCTTTTAAGGAAATATTCGATAAGGCAGCCCCCTACTATAATAACACTCTGACTAATAAAGGCTTCAAAGTGAAGATAGCTTACCCCACCTACCATAAATGTACGAAGCATGAAAATAGGCATAGAAAGATTATATGGTTCAACCCATTCGGTTTCTTCTTAAATGTTAAGTTAAATATAGACAGAAAATTCCTTGCCTTGATAGGATAAGCGTTTTTGGGATAGCCATTGGTACAAGAAAAATTTTAATAGCTGTTCAGAGAAAGGCTATTACAGCTGCTGCCCCAACATGAAAAATATTATTACAGGTAAGTCACATTAAGCCTCTACTCCAAAATGAAACTGTAAAAACCTAGACATATGCCCACTCAACCAGGAATGCTTGGTTAGGTCAGTGGAATAGGATGCTGAGGTCACCTCTTCAACAAGATAACGAAACTCAAATGAAAATGCATATAAGTTTATGTGAAAGTGGTTTAAAAAGATATATACTAACCACCAGTTTTCTTTCCGACATATAAACATGAAGAAAAACACTGTTAGGTAACAATATCTGGGACCCGAAGGCCAAAAAATGTCCGCACATGATCAAAGAGAGCATCGTAGAGCAATCCACATCATATGTCAACGGGCTAACGATGTGAAGGTTTTGTATTGCTGAAAGAGCTTGTATCCTTTCTAAATCTTTGCTTTAATTTTGTTGAAAGAGCTTGTATCCTTTTAAAATCTCTACTTTAAATTTCACTAAATGCAAGCTTGTGGATAAGTTTTTAATATCGAACAGAAAGATACCACTCTCTCTGGATCGAGCATACAATCTCACACATTTTAGCCTTTCTCCGTCGAATTAATCACACCAACCATTATTCCATTCTAAGAGGCAAAAGGGACACAACTGTTATACGCTCTTGCTTCCAAGGAAATATGCTTCATAATTTATTAATTGAACACGATTAACATAAACACTTTCCCTTTTCTCATACGAATAGGAGAAATATGCTCACACAACACATACAAAGAGAGGGATAGAGAGAGGCAGAGAGACTGAAATAAAGAGGGTGATATATCGCTACCCACTAAACCTTTTTTTATTTTCTCTCCCTGTTTATTTCTGTGTTCCTTTCTGTCGAAGAGCATAGAC
>NC_068988.1:55573818-55577197 GCF_001194135.2 Octopus bimaculoides
GAGAGAGAGAGAGAGAGAGAGAGAGAAAGTATGTGAGAGAGAGAGAAAGTAAGAGAGCGAGAGAAAGTCTGAGAGAGAGAGAGAGAAAGTCAGAGTGAGAGAGAGAGAGAGAGAAATAGTGATATGTGTGATGTCAAATAAATCAGCGATGAATCAGCGACGCCAAATAGGCAGCGCCAAAACGGCTGTGCCAAATGTCTCGTAGCCTACCATGTTTGCCTATATACTTAGCACCATACAAATATCGGAAATGAGTTGTGATGAAATAAGTCAGGGTTTATAAAAAAATTAACTAATCAAGCATAAATTCTCGACTTGCGTCCAAACATTGTTACAGTGGTTTAATTTTACTTTGGTTGACAATACACAACCCGGAACATTTTACTTTGGTTGACAATACACTCAGAAAAGCATGAAAGCCACAACTTCTTGTTCGGCTTCCGTCCAGCACCTTGATACTGCGGTTAAATTTCTACTACATGGTTGCCATTGCTGACCGAAAACAGTTTACTTTTGGGGACAATACACCTAGATAAGTATGAAAGTCATAGCTTCTTTGTAAATCTGAAGTAGTTGCTTTTATAAGAAATCAATATTTTCTACTGTTGCAATTATGAATTGTTACATAACTGGAAACGAGTATTTGATACCCGTGGGATTACCAAAAGAAAAGAGAAATAAATGCTTTTTGAGTTCGGGTGTTTATAGAATAAATGCTGCAATATCTGAAGTAGTCTGCAGCTGTTTCAAAATATATTAAATATGTACAAGGTGCCACTTTTTAACATAACTAAGAGTTGTTTTACCGATTAGGTTTCGAATTTAGCTACTGTCACTTCATGTTCAATAATTGGCGCCAGATTTAATGAAAAGTAAAATTGCTGACACCTACAAAACAAAAAGAGAAATGAAATGAAAAGAAAGAATACTAAACAATTTTGTCGTCTGCATCGTTGAAACAGTCAATATAGTAAATTATCATAACAATCGCTATTTACTCTATCAAAATTTTCTGTTGTTTGACCTCAAAATATTTCAACGAGGATTTTACACAAATGGATTTTAAACGAAATGCCAACAAAAATGAACTTCTTTCATTCAATTTTTCCCCTCCTGCTTTTTGCTTATCACATGTGAAAAGTATGGAATCGTTGTTTTGTCATAATTTTTTTTGTAGTTATTTTCACGTTCTCAATTTCAAAAGTAAAAATAAAGAAAGAAAGTAAGAAAAAAATGAAAGTCTCCTCTCCTTTGTCAGCTTCCGTCAGACGTGTTTTTTCAGCTGTTTGACAAATAGTTAACTTGTCAGCTGTTTATGTTTGCTGTCCGTTTTGTAGCAGCATTAACCTTCGTTGATATTAGAGGTTTTCTGAAAACAGAGATAATGTAAAAAATTGAATTTGCTCTCCCTCTTCGAAGGAGTTTACGTCAATACATTTTGGGATATTCTTAAAACTTTATGCTTGTTAGAACGTTTAAAGCATCATATTATGTTAAAAGACCTTAAGGGGACCGTACGATGCAACGAAAAGATGTGCTACTTGGGTGATTCAGCATCCCTATCTTGAAAAAGGTTATCTATTGAGCAAGTTCAATTTCACTGGTAATTTTGAGTTGTTTATCGATTATTTAATGCTAACAGTCAAGGATAAAAATGTAAATAAGAATGATAGTGAAAATTCAATTTTGGTTGTTTATTAAGAAAACACTTTTCATTCAAGGAGGAATTTACATTTAGAAAGCGTTGTTTGACAATAATATTGACATTCCATGAAGCCGTAGAATTGGTAGTAATTATGCCGCACTGGATTATGCGTGACACCCGACTAGGAAGAATGCCTTACAGCATTTAGTGTTTCCCTTATAAGTCTGTGTTCAAATCTCAGAAGAAACGTATTTTCATCTCTCTAGAGCCAAGAGAATAATGTTAGTAATATACCGCATTTAATGATATTTAAGACGCATTTTTTCTAAAAAGAAAAAAGAAGCAAAACAAAAATAAGATGTCTGAAATACCTACTCCCCGTCTCGTTCCTATATGCAAAGTTGGACCTTACACAAGCTTTAATGCATTGAAAACTATTTCTGCTGAAACTAGGATGTGTCTAATACACCGGTGCGTCTTTTATGCTATCAAATACGATACTTAAAAGATTCAACCTTCACCCGCAAACGAGTGTGGCTTGGTAACATGCATCGCACTTTCACTAATTGTTTTAGGTACCTAGAAGCGAGCAGGCATAGGCACCCACACGACTCTCCAACTCTTTGACCCAGTGGTACATCCAGAATGTGACACGTGGAGGGCTAAAGAGATGCACCAGCAACCAGCTGGTACTCATTTGCAGCTGAGTAGACTGGAGCAATCTAGAATGATGTGCCTTATTGAAGAGCGCAAGACACCGCTCAATCCAGGAATTGAACACACAACATTATGATCGCGAGTCGAACATCCCTAACTACTATGCCACGCGCCTTCACAGTAATATACGATCTTACATTTCAAAAATAGTTTTGTGTCAGTAGAAAGTTGTAGAGCAAAAAGAAAACTTTTAGTGAATCAAATAGACGTTACTTTTTCTCATTGAAAATTAAAAGTAACTCGCGAAAACTCTAAGGTTCATCAGCACCCGTGAAGGGTCATAGCTTCTCGTTTTCTAATACCAGTAATACTAGATGAGCGGAGGTATTGAATACTATTTATCCATCCGCAAAAATCACGCATAGATTTTAACAAAGTTAATTTTAAAAAATTCTTTAGCAATTTCAATAACCTAAGCGTGATCTCCGTAGTTGCCTTTATTCAGATATAAAATTAACAAATGAGCCCACATACATAACATATATTTAGATACCCATAACTCACACACGCGCAACACACACACACACGCACACACGCACACACACACACAGAGATAAGTAGATTAGAGACAGGTGTTCTCTGTATAGATTTGAATTTGAGTAGATAGAGAAGTAAAAGTCAGGACAAGCAAGTTAGACACGTCAATATCCAACTCTTACTCAACGTCCTTAATTCCGGATATTATTTCTATTCTGTGTAAGTCGGACTTTTTTTTATATGCATACATATATACATATTTTGTATTAAATGTATTTAATATTTTTTGTATACCGACGTGCCTAACTTGCTTGTCCTTACATTTACTGATATATATATATATATATATATATATTTGATTAAATCTAGATTCATTCTAGTAATCGCGAAATCGGTCAATACATAGATGAGTTATTTAAAAGAAAGTTGGTCGTCTTCTGTTGGTTGTTTTTCCTCGCATTCGGTACTAAATGTGGTTATTTTGAGAAGTCCAGTGTGTGGTATTATTATTTTTCTGTAGTAATACCCATTATATATATA
>NC_068988.1:55579339-55584684 GCF_001194135.2 Octopus bimaculoides
ACACGTACATACATACATAGAAATATTCATCCAAACGTATACATAAGCTTACAAATATATATTCATATGTACATGTGAATAAATACACACACACACACACACATATTTATACATGCATGCACGCACGAATATATATACATGCACACACACATCTATGAATTTATGTGTGTGTGTGTGTGAGTGAGTGTGTGTGTGTGTGTGGTGTAAAAAATTTATATATCTACATGGACACATGCACAGATATACAAACATCTTCGTTCACGAGTGCATTTATTATCATTACGGTAAAGTTTGACATGATGCTTCTGTGTTCAACTATTTACTAGCAACCATAAAATTGCTGTTTGTCTTCATATATTCTAGTATTTATAGATTTAATGGATAACAGAATATTCATGCTGTTCCTTCTGAGGATAGTCATAAAACAAAACAAGATATAGACTAAAACAATGTAGATCAGAAGGTAGGAATTTTTTGGTAATTTCAGCGTCATTCCTAAGGATGTCAGGCCTCAGTTATCGAGCTAACTATTATCTGCGAACTTGGATCAAAATCACGTTTTCGAACTTTGTGCTGCAAAGATTTACTGCAGCCTTGTTCCTCATTGCAATCAACAGCTACTTCAAAGGATATCATATCAGGGATACATATGGCTGTGGTCTGTTTATTAACGAAGAAAGAATTGGAAAGAATACATGTGGTCTTCTTTGGATATGGCCGATAATATAAGGGAGATAACCATACTCTCACAACGCAAGGCGGGATTTATTAGAAGGCAGATAAGGAGAAATCCTTTTTACAAGGCCTGAAATTTTGTAGGGAGTAACTAGTCGATTGCATCGACTCCAGTGCTCAATTAGTACATATGTTATCGTCTTCAAAAGGATGAAAGCAAAGTTGACTCGGCAGAATTTGAACTTAAACACAAAGCCAGAAGAAATGTCGCTAAGCAATTTTGTCCGATATGATAACAATTCTGCCAGCTCGCCGCCCTAATAAGGAAAAGTAAGATGAATTGAGAGGAAAACAAACAGCAAAAGCAATTGCCTCTAATGTAAGCATAAGGCAAGATAGCGAGTCTGGAGAATCGTTAGCATGCCGGGCAAAATGCTTAGCGACATTTAGTCCGTTTCTACGTTCTGTATGTTCTGAGTTCAAACTCCGCCGAGGTCGACTTTGCCTTTCATTCTTTCGGGGCCGATATTGCTGGCTTTGTGCCAACATTTGAAACCAATATAAGCATAAGGTCAGCTTTTTGCGGGAAAGGGGATTATTAGATTGTATTGACCTCAGTATATTACTGGGTCTTTATTTTATCCTGAAAGGAAGAAGCCAAAGCTGACTCGGCAGTATTCAAACTCAGAACATGAAAAACTGAAAGTAAATACTTCTGGACATTTTGTCCCACTCCCTAAATATTTTGACTATCAATTAAGCTAAACATAATTGTTTTTATCACAAAATCTGCGGCCCAGTATGGCCGCAGTCATAGGACTACGGCCGTGCTAGGGCATCGCTTTGAAAGGTTTTAATCGAATAAATTGATACAAGTGCTTACTGTTTTTAAAGTTTGGTACTTATTCTATGTTAGTCAGGTCAGGGATCTCATCACAGGCTGATGAGAGCTGCAACTGGTGCCATGTATACCAGTACTACCTGTTCCATAGTCGAGTGGTCGGCGACTAAACTGCCTCCCCCCCACTTGAGTAGCTTGGTACTCTTGTGAGAGGGGGCTGGACAGTTGGACTCAGTAGGGCCAAAAATAAGAACTGTCGAAAGCCGGATGAGCTTCTCGTGAGCCAACGGCTATCCATTTGAGGAAGGTAATGGCGAACCACACCAGTATCTCCATCAAGAAAACATTATGAAAAAGTCAGCACAAAGTAACGCTATGGATTCATCCGAGGGGAGAACTCGCGCTTAATGGGGAAGCCTTTCGCTGTTGTGTCAACAATGCGATGTAAAAGCGTACGATACATGACGGCGACGACGTCGGCTTATTATATCGACCTTTTTTGCCGAACCATAAACAAACCAATATCTGTTCACGTGGTAGTGATGGTGGGGGGAAACACAGGTATAGACACACACACACACACACACACACACACACACACACACACACACACACACACACACACACACACACACACACACACACACACACACACACACACACACAGACAAACGCACACACATGCACATGATGGGCTTTACCACAGTTTCCGACTACCAAATTCACTTACAAGGCGGTGGTCGGCCAAGGGCTACAGGAGAAGGTGCTTGTCCAGGGTACCGTACTCTGGGACCGAATTCGAAACCACACATGACTGCAAAGCGAGTTTCTTAACCAATATTTCACATTTGACATTTGACCTCTGTAACAAAATGCAGTAAAGTGTTCCCTGATGATCCATTGTGGTTGAGCATCAAATTGCATTTCCAATACAGAGTTCCAAACAACCACAATGGTGAAACTTAAGTAGGAGCAAATGATATAAAATTGTGTTTATCGTAGTTTCTTCTGTATTTGCTCTGTATACCATAACTAATAATATTACTAAGTATAGTACCAGGTTAACCACTGTACTGGAAGCAGACTGGACTGTAATAATCTACGTGGACATTTAAGCACAACAGTAGCAATTGTACATGTAGTTGTATATGCAAGATATACTATATCATACGATAATACACACAAACACATACATACACACACAAATACACACGCGCACTGACGTGCGAGCGCGCACACACACACACACACACACACAAATATATATCATCTCATCTAATTTTTGCCCACTTATTCTTAGGAGTGGGATTGATTTGTTTCAACTAAAACTTTTCAAAGCAGTGCCCCTGCACGACCACTTTCCAAAGACTGAAGCAAGTATAAGTTAAGATAAAAAAAAAAAAAAAGAGAAATTACTAGATACCCTTCTGAAAATTTCGATACCACATTACACAGCGGATCTATATCACATTACATCGCACTATATACAGTATCACATTACGACTCACTATACTATACAACAGCCACATCATTCCATCGTTCGCTATAGTACGTTATACTATGATACTAGAGCATACTGCATAGTACAACACTATACTCTATTACGTACCACGGCAATATGCTACACTGCACTATATCATTCTACCCTTTAGTGCATTATAACCTTGCTATATGCTATGCTACATAACAGATACTCTGCTTCCATATACTATTCCACACAGTACTTCTGTTCAATAATATTCACTGTCCTACATTACTCAGTTACAAAACATACGTCATCACTGCACAAAATGACACTATGCTGTACAATTTTAAACTATATACTTAAACTATATTACATTATAACTACACTAAACTAAATGTATATTAAATTATACTGCACTTCACTGAACTACATGACCATGTTACACTAAGCTACACTAAAACTATATTGGATTATAACTACACTAGACTATATTACTGTTACACTAAGCGACACTAAGCTACTAGATTATAACTATACTCGACTAAATACATATTAAGCAAACTATATTTCACTAAACTTTACAAAGCTACACTAGCTATATTTCACCGTTCTAAAGCTATATTACATTGTCGCTACGCTAGACTAAATATATGTTAAACAAACTACATTACACTAAAATATTCTATGCTATACTATACCTGTATGACATTAAAACGATACTTCACTAAAATTACTCTAAACTAAATTACACTACGTGAGGTTGCACAACATTACAACTGTTACACTTCAGTCACACAATGGCGATGTAGATGTAAATGGATTTCTGTCGGTTCCGACGACGGAGACTCAATTATTCGATCAACTCACTTCCCGCGAATTAGGGTATAACTGACTGAACATTTCACAGATACATGTTCTCTTAATGCGTAATTCTCATCGTGGTACAATGTGTGTGACGGTCGTATGTTTGAAATACAAGTAAGATTTATCCGATCGGCGTCTAAACAGCTTACATCTACTCAGTTTTGCACCTGAAGTATGGCTCGACCTGAGGCCATAAAAAATGGTAATTGCCAATATATTTGTCCAAGATGCCACGGAGTGAGTTCGAACGCCGGACCTCGTGTTTGCGAAGCGAACTTTTCAACCATTCAGTCATACTGCACTTATAGTAGCAGACATTAGAAAGTATTTTGCTTAGTAATCAACACAGAAGAGTTCGTCTCCTTTCGAAGCAAAAACACTAAGAACAGCAGAATAAAATAAGAAGTAGAAGGACAAAGGTCATCAGAATACAAGATAAATTCCGACAGATCAATTTATGGCGAAGTTACGTGAGAATATAAAGACTTTATCACTTCTCCAGATCTCTTTCGGCCACCATTCCACTACTCTTATTTATTTACTCTGTCATTGAACTTTCCAGATATCCTAATAGACAACACGTTCGACTGCTATCTTCTGGAAGCAACAAAACCAAGAAAAATAAGAAAGAGTAAAATAAAGAATGGATGAAAGACAGAAAGGAAACGTTAACAAACCAATCTCACTGAATTTCATTTTTGTTATTCCTTTATTTGTTTATTTTTTCTTCCTTCCAAGTGTCGCTTGATAAGGAAGCCGGACATGTAAACAGATGGTGAGCATTCATAGATCGCTCAATTACCTCACACTAACCATAAACTTCCACTGCCTTCACCAAAGCACATCATCTGTGATGACCCTACACTATACACCCGGTACTTTACACGTGCGAAGTGTAGAAACAATATTTTCACAGATCTAACCACAACATCGTGATGAAATGCCACACACACACATATGTATGTATGATGTGTGTATATATCACCATCGTAACAGAAAACAAGGGAGAAGACAACACCAATACCAACAACAGTATCTACGACCCTAGTATCTACGATCCCCGTCTCTACCGCAACCATCACCAACATCTTAATCGCAACCGTAAAGATATCTGTAAATCTATCAATTAGAAACATGGTCGGGTCTAACATATGCAGTATTGTGAGCGAGCTGGAATACTTCGATAAACTAAGATTAATTATATTTCTACAGAATATTGATGGGCAGTTTAGAAACTAAAACACCAACGAAGGTAGATAACTCTAACTAGACAATGCTGATTGGAGTGGATTTGATCTTGAAAGTAACGCCCAGGTTTCACTGTTATTTAACCACCTCAGCGAAACATTCTGTTCGACTGGTGTGACTACGAGTAATCTATCTATCTATCTATCTATCTATCTATCTATCTATTTATAATACACATATACGTATGTATGTATGTATGTATGTATGTATATATATGTGTATATATATATATATATATATATATATATATAT
>NC_068988.1:55585360-55589140 GCF_001194135.2 Octopus bimaculoides
ATATATATATATATATATATATATAACGGGCTTTCACACAGTTTCCATCTACTTGATTTACTTACAAAGCATTAGTTAGTCCGGGGCTATAGTAGAAGACACTAGCCCAAAGTGCAGCGCAGTGGGACTGAACCTGAAATCACGTGGTTGAAAATCGAGTTACGCAAACTTGCATAAATCTATGAACATACAGATACACGTAAAATACATAAATATGCTTCGTCAACAAATTACACAAATACCTTCTCGTAATTGTTTTATTGCATTCTTTTCTTCATATTTTGGCATTATGAGTTTCTTGCTGTTTATTTAGAACAGGGGTTCTCAACTATTTTTTATCTATGGATCCCTTTGATTACTATTTTATTTTGGTAGACCCTTTCAAAACTCCTGGTTGGTTTTTCACACATTAACTTGTGTAGGTTGAACTATGTAAAATGTTAGAGAAAGAAACCTAGATGTTTCTTGCAATACATACATCTAAAGCAATATTTTTTCAGAGGCCCTTAAAATACTATTGTAGATACCTAATTTTATATTTTGTTGCATGGACCCCTCAAAATCTTATATGGACCCTCAGGGGCCATATAGATCCAGGTTGAGAACCACTGGTTAAGAACAATCAAATTCCTAAATCTACAATTTCTAAACTTGACTTTCGCTGTTTCAATTTCATGATGTGAAATGCTACTGGTGAGTATAACTGCCTCTTTTATAGGGAGGGAATAGAATTCATTGCGGGAATTTGAAACCTGATCGTTAGACTTATATGTCAACAGTCACTTGTTTATTTTGTTTCTGACATATATAAGTTTTCTGTGTGGTTATTTTAGTATTGTTGTACGCTTATTTTAGTATTGTGCTAGTGTCTTTGGATTGGCACCATCATTTGAACCTCGGAAAAATGATCCTTGTATTTCTTCCGGTTTCTCACATTCTGAGTTCAAAGCTCGCCGAAGTCAACATTGCTTTTCATACTCTCAAGGTCGATAAAATAAAGTACCAGCCAAATACTAGAGTGGATGGTAATAGCTAAACCCCTCCTCTCAAAGCTAATACTCTTGGGTCGAAATCAAAAACAATTTTAGCATTGGTCTAATTTTGAGTGAATTCTAAGGAGCCTGGTTTTCAGCAGCTGTATTGGCAATTCCAGATAGGTTTTAACCTTATTTCATCTCATTGGTGAGGAATAGTTTAATGCGTAATTTCCTGATCTTTGGATGGCTTTCAGAGCATGTAGGAAATAGTTTCAAAGAATTTACTTCACCATGTATCTATCTGTTTATTTCTTTTCGCATAAATTTTTGTTTTCCTCCAAAATCGGTTGCTGGGGTTACATTATTATTTTTTGTTTTTCACTATTGAAACGATTAATACTATTATGACATGTATCTCCTCCTGCTACCACTGACATCGCCATGATGAAACTCAGTGAACACTGCAAATTGCCGCTTGCCAGAAATACAATCAGAGTTAAATAAACAGTGTGAAAGACGAACTTTCCTGCCACCCTAGAATAAAACGGAATAAGGCTGAATAAGACAGAGTAAGACAGAAGCGTTTGTGTATTCAAAAACCTTTATTAACTCTTCAAAGCGAAATCGAGAACAAAAGAACTTTTATTATTAAGCTAGCTTAAAACTCACACTCCGTGTGCACTTTTAAACTAACTCCTGCGGAGGGATAATTGGGAGTGCGGCTTCAAATTAAGAAGAGCTAAGTAACATAACTATAATACGATGATAATCAATTCTGTAATGCAATCGTTCTATTCTTCCAGTCACAAGCTGAATTCCAAATGTTGGCCAATTTGTTCCAACCTTCTTATCTCGTCGTAAAATTAACGAAGCGAATGTCATTTATCTCCCCCTTGATCTCTGACGTTATCTGACAAACGTCAACCAAGATGGCGTGAATCAGCCAAACTTTACTTGCTAGATATAGCAACCCAATTGCTTTTAAATCAGATTCCAATGCTGGATGTTCAAGAACCAAACGAAGGGCAGATTTCAATCCTGGGATCATCCTGATTCCAAAAAGTTATAATATGTCTATGTAAAGCAAGTTATAATATGTCTATGTAGAGCAAGCCTATGTAGAGTGGAGGTGCAATGGCCCAGTGGTTAGGGCAGCGGACTCGCTGTCATAGGATCGCGGTTTCGATTCCCAGACCGGGCGTTGTGAGTGTTTATTGAGCGAAAACACCTAAAGCTCCACGTGGCTCCGGCAGGGGATGGTGGCAAACCCTACTGTACTCTTCCACCACAACTTTCTCTCACTCTTGCTTCCTGTTTCTGTTGTACCTGTATTTCAAAGGGCCAGCCTTGTCACACTGTGTCACGCTGAATATCACCGAGAACTACGTTAAGGGTACACGCGTCTGTGGATTGCTCAGCCACTTGCACGTTAATTTCACGAGTAGGCTGTTCCGTTGATCGAATCGACTGGAACCCTCGACGTCGTAAGCGACGGCGTGCTTTCTCTAGAGCGAGTGTAGACTGAGATACAGGGGTCCCAGACGGACAGACAAAATTTCGCTTTTATTTTTGTAGGTATTCCAAGGTGGCGAGCTGGCTGAATTGTTAGCGCACCAGGTAAAATGCTTAACAGCATTTTGTCTGTCTACACGTTCTGAGTTCAAGTTTGACTGAAGTCAACCTTGCTTTCATCCTTTCGGGGTCGAGAAAATAAGTACCAGTTGAACACTGGGGTCAATATAATCGACTAATCCCCTCCCTCGAAATTACTGGCTTTGTGCCAAAATTTGAAATTATTAGATATTCCAGGTAAAATCGGTTTCTTAGCGAGAGCGGTGTGAAAGCCGTCGCTGGTTCGTAGTAACTGTCAAAGTTGACAACAACAACAATAATTTATTTCTTTATTTTCTTGGAGGACACTTACAGTCAATGCCGCACGCTCGCGCGCGTGTGTGCGTGTGCATGAATATATACGTGGTCTGATCAATAAATATCCGGACCGTTGCCACAGTAACGAAGTTAAAGCACGCAGAGCAAAGCTGCTCGGTACAGATTGATCTTGAACTCTGCTATGCATGCACACAATCGTAAGCCGAATGCTCTAGGCACTAAGCTACGTGCCTTCACAGTTGTGGAAGTAGTATTATCATGCTGTTGGTAGTATCTTTATTAGTTGTGGTTGTGGTGGTAGAGACACTGGTGGTATTGATGTTGTTGTTGATAGTGGTGGCGGTGTGAGTGTCCAGAGGTTGAAATGATATTCATTGGCCGTAATCCAACAACTAAATAATGCACTAATTCTGACCGTTATCTGTCATTCTTAAGATGCTAAAGCGGATGTGGAATAACGTGTTGTCAGTCATGACACATATTTGGATGGTCTATTCCAATTGATTTTCATCACCACAATTGTTGTTGTTGTTATTATTATTATTATCATTATTATTATTAATATTATTATTAAGGCGGCGAGCTGGCAGAATCGCTAGCACACCGATCGAAATGCTTATCGATATTTCGTCTGTCGCTATGTTCTGAGTTCAAATTCCTGCAGGGTTGACTTTGCCTTTGCCTTTCATCCTTTCGGGGTCGATTAAATAAGTACCAGTTACACACTGGGTCGATGTAATCGACTTAATTCCACCAAATTTTAGGTCTTGTGCTTCCAATAGAAAGAATTATTATTATTATTATTATTATTATTATTATTAAGTTGTTGTTGCTGTTGCTCGTAATAGTAATTTTTTTAAATAATCGAGTGTGTATGCATGCATTTATGTAGGTGTGTGTGTGTATATATATA
>NC_068988.1:55589398-55591329 GCF_001194135.2 Octopus bimaculoides
GGAGAGAGAGAGATGTGATCGTTGAATAAGAGCTATCATGTATCATTAATATAATTAATTGACTAAGGTGGCGAGCTGGCAGAATCCTTGGCACGCCGGACAAAATGCTTAGCGGTATTCCGTCTATCTTCGTGTTCTGTGTCCAAATTCCGCAGGGGTCGACTTTGCCTTTCATCCTTTCGGGGTAGATAAATTAAATACCAGTTACGCACTGGGATCGATGTAATCGACTCATCTTCGCCCACAAAATTTCAGGCCTTGTGCTCATAGTAGAAAGGATTAGTGATATAATTGATGAAAGATCTCATTTACTTTTTCATATATTTGTACGTTAATCTACCAAGCTGCCAATGTCTCTTCTCTATATGATACTCAATGTGCGCGCGCGCGCGTGTGCTTCGTCATAGGTTAGCGTGTTCGTAGTTGTGTGTATATATATTAGAAAGTTAAAGAAATGATTTTAAATTCTCAAACGCAGGATAATGCTAATAATATAGCCTGAACAGGATAAACTACCCCTATTTTGCAGATAAAAGTGTGGGTGGCCAGCCATGAGACTCGAACTCACACCTCCGTGATTACGCGTCGCGGTGCTCTCGACCATTTGGGCTAAACTACCCAGCCACAAGTTTCTCTGCAAATTTAAGGTGTATAGAAATCTCGCTTTATGAGACGCTATCATATATTAAATTTAGATTACGGTAAACGTAAACAAACAAACGAAGTTTGCTTTTAGAAGCGTTGAGATGTCTTAGAAAGTTAACGAACGAAAGAAATCGGTTAACGAACGAAAGAGCTAATAAAGAATTATCCAAAATTCTGATTGCCTCCATTTTCTCAGTATATATATTCTTTTATTCTTTTATTTGTTTCAGTCATTTGACTGCGACCATGCTGGAGCTCCGCCTGTAGTCGATCAAATCGACCCCAGGGCGTATTCTTTGTAAACCGCTAAATTTTGGGGACGTAAACCTATCAACATCAGTTGTCAGACGATGTTGTGGGGTTAAACACAGGCACACACACACACACACACACACACACACACACACACACACACATACATATATGCGACGGGCTTTCTTTCTGTTTAAGTTTCCAAATCCACTCACAAGGCTTTGGTCGGCCCTAGGCTATAGTAGAAGACACTTGCCCAAGGTGCCACGCAGTGTGACTGAACCGGGAACCGTGTGGTGTATATATATATATATATATATATATATGCATGTATGTATATGTATGTATCGGCTCTTTTCGTTCCGAGTTCGTAACCCGTTGCTGCTTATTTGGATGGTAGACGTCAGTCCCTCACCCGGTTTAACACCAGCCCCTGGTCCTTGTGCACTTTTAGCGAAGTTCTCATGCCATGTGTTTGTTTTCAAGACACCTTCTGAACCCTCTCACCCTCTCACCAATCTCGGAGACCCTGCAAAGAGTTATAGACTGTCTTTTCACCTGACTAAGCGGTAAAAAAGCATGTACACATGATTGCATAATTAGACACATATAAAGGGTGAGTTTCTAATTGCTTAGGTGTACACGTATAAGTGTGTATATATAGTTGTACGCACACAGTCAAACTGAATTTTCGTGTAGGTGAGCTATTATCGCACTCACACACATATATACAGAACTATGAACACAAACTCACTCACTCATTCACACATTCACCACTCCAAAAACCACTCAACATAAAACCAACTAACAAAAAATTGGTATTGTCAGACCAAACAACTTGGAAGTAAAATGTGACATACACAAAAACGAAATATAGCAATCCAAACACACATGCGCGCGCGCACGCATACGCATACACAGACGCATATAGACAAACGCATACACACACAGGCAACATACAATTACACATACACTCAGACAAAGGCTGAGGTAGCGTGAGTGCGTGGTAGAACGTGAGAGTATATATATATATA
>NC_068988.1:55593521-55598932 GCF_001194135.2 Octopus bimaculoides
GTGTATAGTGAGTGTATAAACCCAAAAAGATTTATATTTTTCGTTGGAACCGAAAAGAAGGAAAACATCAAGACGCACCCTCACTATTATTATTTTATAGTTAATATTATTAATTTTATAATCATCATCCTCAGCATTTTCATTATAATCATCATCATAATCATCATCATCACTACCATCATCCTCACCACCACCACCACCACCACCACCATAATCATCATCATCATCATCATCATCGCCGTCGTCGTCGTTGTTATTGCTATTATTATTATTATTATTATTATTATTATTATTATTATTATTATTATTATTGTTGTTGTTGCTGTTGTTATTATCGTTGTTGTTGTTGTTGCTATTATTTATTTATTTATTTATTTGTTTTTTTGCAGACATTTTTCAAGAAATTTATTTTCTGTCATTTACGAGAACTGAGAGTTTTGAAGATTAGAAAAGCAAGAAAAAAATTTGCACTCTCTCTCTCTCTCTTTCTATCTGTCGTTCACTCCTCTCTCTAAACTTTTCCCTCACTCTTCTTCCGCCCCCTCTCTCTCTCTTCCAATTGTTTTGTGGCACATAGAAAGGCCAAGAGCTAGTTAAGAATTTTATGGAGTAATTAATTTCGATAAGAGTAACTATCGAGTCAAACTCGATGTAAGTTTTATACACTATGCACAAACACATGTACACGCACAAGCGCACGCACACACACACACACACACACGCACACACAAATATTATTTGAGACAATCGTTGTAAAGTAATTATGAATATGGTAAGTGGTGGTCGTGAGCTGTAATGCATATATGAATGTGTGTATGTATGTGTGTGTATCTATCTATCTATCTGTCTGTTTGTCCATCTTTCTATCCATATACACATACATGTATAGATAGATGCACACATATATGCACATACACGTGCATACATACCCCCCCATCATATATATATATATATATATATATATATATATATATATATATATATATATATATATATATACATAGGACGTGGTGAGACTTTTCTGCTGTGGAAATAGTCTTGGGAGAAAATCCGCTTCATAGTCAATATGTGACAAATCCCATCATTGGGCAATGAAAGACGTCATCGAACCGTAGGACGCCTATGTCTTTATGTTTTTACGCTCATCAGCTACCAATACCAAAATCAGTTGGTCGCAACCCTGAAGAAATTGAAGTTCTAAAAATGAAAACGGCAAATATGACATATGGTGATGTGTAGAAAACTTGGTCCTAAAGCTGGAATTTATAAATGTAGGAGCTCACGAAACTGAGATATATGTGTGTACTATCATATTTCTTTTCCACTTTAGGTACAAGGCTCGAAAGTTTTGGGTGAGGACCAGTCGATTAGATCGACCTCAGTAGGCAACTGGTACTTAATTTATCGACCCGAAAGGATGAAAGGCAAAGTCGACCTCAGATGTTAGCCGATACCTGGGGTGTACTTCGGGACAAATCTGTAAAAGAATATCTAATCATTATAGTACCTTTAGAGATAGAAGTAAAATAGCAAGCACTAGCCTTAGTAAATTCATCTGGGAACTGAAAGAACAAAAAAAGCAATATTCGTTAGAATGGTCAGTCATCGGGAGGTCATTCCCGTACGACAAGGGTAGGAGATACTGTTCGTTATGTAATTTAGAACTATGTCATATTATTCTCTAAGGGTAAGTTGATAAATAAACTAACAAATATGCTCTAAAATGTACACATTTTCTAAGACACACATTTCGCTGGTTTAAATAAATTGCAATATGACCGGGTATTATAGTACATTATACTATAATAGTTGGTCTTTAGGCAGGTCATACTAATATAATTTACCAATAGCAGCGGGGGTTTTGTAAAAGCTTCTAAAGATAATATAGTATAGATTTCCATTGTAATTGAGGATTAGTTATAATTTATAGTACATTATAGTATAATATTAGGTCTTAAGGTAGGCCACATCAGTGTATAATTTACCAATAGCAGTTGTGGTTTTTACAAAAGCTCCTGGAGATAATGGAGTATAGAGTTCCATTGTAATAGAGGATTGTTTGTAATTTATAGTACAATATAGTATAATATTAGGTCTTAAGGCAGGCCATATCAATGTACAATTTACCAATAGCAGTTGTGGTTTTTACAATAGCTCCTAGGATAATATAGTATAAATTTCCATTGGAATAGATGATTGTTTATAACTTATCAACATTATTGATAGTATTACCAGGGGTTATCTCCCCTTTAATGGACCTTTGCTTAGGAAGGAACTTATTTAACGAGCCATTTAACGACAAATTTGAATATGGACGGAACCTAGAGATGATGTCTTGGTATTGACCTCTTGTTCTTGATCTTTGTTTGGTTTTTGTTTGTTCTCAAATGTATTTCCCTGAAGACGTGTAAGGCAAATTATGTTTGACTTAAATTTGACAGTCAAATATAGCTTTATACAGAAATGTTGACATAGGGATAAATTTCAATAATATTGGATGTATACATATATATATATATATATATATATATATACATACACACACACACATATATATATACATAAATACATATATGCATATATATACATACATATATATATATAAATATAGGCATGTATGTATACACACACACATATATATAAGTGCGATAATGCGAAAAATACACCAAAGTACCATAAAAAATACTTTTAGTTTGTAGTTATCAATAATTAGCAGTTTCTTATATACCAGACTGGGCACTCAAATAATCAATCAAGCAAACAGACGTGACAAAAGTGTGGTACCAAATTATTTAGTATTTTGATATTTTGAATGCTGGAAATTATAGCAATGCAGCTCATAATTTTTTCTCTTTTAATCATATTCGCCCTTTCGGCGTCGATAGGTTTTAAGCATTAGTTATTTAATCGATTATTCTTGGTCACCTTTAAAATTTTGACCTGGTGACCATACTACTCCTACTGTTGCTGCTACTACTACTATTACTACTACTACTACTGTTGCTGCTGGCGCCACCGCCGCCGCCACCTTTAGCACCACCACCTTCAGCACCACCACCTTCAGCACCACCACCTTCAGCAGCAGCAGCAGCAGCACCACCACCACCACCGCCACCACTAGCACGCCACTACCAGCACTACTACTACTACTACTACTACTACTACTACTACTACTACTACTACTGCTGCTGCTGCTGCTGCTGCTGCTCATGTATAATATATTCATGTATAATAATACTTCCATTTTCTTTCCCCCATTTGAATTTGTGTTCTTTCATCACGTTTGAAACTCTCATTAAAACGATATATATCAGCAATATTTTGAAAAGACCGAAAAATCTCAAACTCCAAACCTAATTATTAATATATTTAAGATACGATTATTGTTGTAGTTATCAAATATAATTAAGATATAGTTATGAATATAGTTATTCGGTTACAGTTACTAAATTAGTTACTATGACATAGCTATCAAGACACACGTTAAGACAGTCAAGTAAGATACAATTATCAAGTTACAGTTAAGACTAAGTCATTAACAAATTAATAAGATAAATTAAATATAGTTATTAAGATATCATGATCAGGAAAAATTTTGAAAACTGTTATTAAAACTAGGTTAGGCACAGAAGTGGTGGTTTGGTAAGAAGCTTACTTCCCAACCACATGGTTCCCGAGTTCATTCTCACTACGTGGCACCTTGGATAAGTGTCTTCTTCTGTAGCCTCAGGCCGACCAGAGCCTTGTGAGTGGATTTGGTGGACGGAAATTGAAAGACGCCTGTCATTTATATATATATATATATATGTATATATATGTATGTATTTGTGTGTCGGTGTTTGTTCCCCCACTACTTCCCCGTTACTTAGCGGTTCAGCAAAAACAAAGACTGATAAAATAAATACTAGGCTTACAAAGAATAAGTCCTGGAGTCGACTAAATAATCCTTTCTATGGTAGGCACAAGAGGCCCAATGGCCCAGTGGTTGGGGCAGCGGACTCGCGGTCATAGGATCGCGGTTTCGATTCCCACACCGGGCGTTGTGAGTGTTTATTGAGCGGAAACACCTAAATCTCCACGAGGCTCCGGCAGGGGATGGTGGCGAACCCTGCTGTACTTTTTCACCACAACTTTCTCTCACTCTTACTTCCTGTTTCTGTTGTGCTTGTAGTTCAAAGAGTCAGCCTTGTCACACTGTGTCACGCTGAATATCCCCGAGAACTACGTTAAGGGTACACGTGTCTGTGGAGTGCTCAGCCACTTGCACGTTAATTTCACGAGCAGGCTGTTCTGTTGATCGGATCAACTGGAACCCTCGACGTCGTAAGCGACGGAGTGCCAACACACACATATTGCGCACAGAATGTCGACAGGCAATTTCGAGTACACCAGAACTCAGCACAAATAGTAACAGGCTGTCGGAGACAGATTGGTAGAAACAGGCTGGCAGAGACTCGATCTAACCACTGGGTTATCACTCATTGTGTGCGTAGGAAACTTGAAATGTATGTCCCCTTTAGTTGACGTTAAATTTATTATGAGACTTTTTTTGTGTTAATTTATGTATTCATTAGATGTCAAATTTTGAAGAATTTTTAAATGACCCGCTTATATAACTACCCTAACCTACCCACTTGTTTTTCTTTGGCCTACTCCACATGTTTTTGTAAATCCCAAATCTTAACGTTTCATATTTTGTATGTATGAATGATGATGGATGTACTTGCCCTCTGTGGCTAAATAAAAGAAATTTTGTATGTATGCATGTATGTATGTATGTATGTATGTATGTCTGTATGTATATTTGTATCTATCTATCTATCTATCTATCTATCTATCTAGCTGACTGACTGTCTGTCTGTCTCCCCTCTCTCTATCTATTTATCTATATGTCTCTTTGTCTCACTCTCTCTCTCTCTATCTATCTATATATCTTTCTTTTTCTTTCTTTATTTCTTTCTTTCGTTCTTTCTTTCTTTCGTTCTTTCTTTCTTTCGTTCTTTCTTTCTTTCTTTCTTTCTTTCTTTCTTTCTTTATTTATTTCGTTCGCTCTTTTTTTCTTTCCATCTTTATTTCTTTCTTTCATTCTTTCTTTCTTTCTTTCTTTCTTTCTTTCTTTCTTTCTTTCTTTCTTTCTTTCTTTCTTTCTTTCGTTCCCTCTTTCTTTCTTTCTTTCTTTCTTTCTTTCTTTCTTTCTTCCGTCAGTCCGTTAGTCTGTCTGTCTACATACATGTATGTACGAATATATGTGTGAATGAGTGTGTATGCATGTGATTGCGTGTGTATGCATATCTAAATAGTTACATATACGCACATGCATATATGTACTCAAATGTGAATGTATGTGTATGTACGTGTGTGTGTGTGTGTGTGTGTGTGTGTGTGTGTGTGTGTGTGTGTGTGTGTGTGTG
>NC_068988.1:55598942-55599799 GCF_001194135.2 Octopus bimaculoides
TATGTATATATGTACTCAAATGTGAATGTATGTGTATGTACGCGTGTGTGTGTGCGTGTTTGTGTCTGTATGTTTGTATGTACATATATGTATGCATGCATGTATGTATGTATGTATGCATGCATGTGTATGTGTGTAATATGCAAATGTTTGGGAGTACAAACGAGATAATGACCACTCACTACATATAGAAAAATTAATTTATTTGCATAAAAGCTGATAAGTAGCCTCATCATTTCTCAGTTTCTAACTATATCAATCCTTAAGACGATAAAAATAATGATAGGAGTGATTTGATATCGTTTATCGAACTTTCTTGGTTCGTTCAATTTTCAATTATCAGTGTGTTCTACTAGGAGCTGTTATCAGTTGTGACAAGATGGCGGGTTAGTGCTACCGAGTATAAAAAAAAAACTACAACACAATAGCTCTTGAAAGGGGAAGCAGCCTGCCGGTATCTCACAGTTTTGAATTGTAATTTTGATCTATTGTTGGCATTCCGTCGCTTACGACGTCGAGGGTTCCAGTTGATCCGACCAACGGAACAGCCTGCTCGCGAAATTAACGTGCAAGTGGCTGAGCACTCCACAGACACGTGTACCCTTAACGTAGTTCTCGGGGATATTCAGCGTGACAAAGTGTGACAAGGCTGACCCTTTGAATTACAGGCACAACAGAAACAGAAAGTAAGAGTGAGAGAAAGTTGTGGTGAAAGAGTACAGCATGGTTCGCCACCATCCCCTGCCGGAGCCTCGTGGGGATTTAGGTGTTTCCGCTCAATAAACACTCACAACGCCCGGTCTGGGAATCGAAGCCGCGATCCTACGACCGCGAGTCCGCTGCCCTAACCACTGGGC
>NC_068988.1:55600028-55602357 GCF_001194135.2 Octopus bimaculoides
ATAACAAAAGATTAGACATGTTGATATTCACTTCAGCAAGTAATGCGATGAACTGGCAGAATCATTAGCACACCTTATAAAATGATTGGTGCTAATGGCGTTTCAACCACTTTTACGTCCGTTTTCAAATTCAGTCGAGGTCGACTTTGCTTTTCATCCTTTTGGCTGGGTCAATAAAATAAATACTAGTTGAACACTGGTGTCGATGTAATCGGCTTAGTCTCTCCTCCGAAATTACTAGCTTTGAGCCAAAATTTGAAACCAGCAATTTAGGAGGTTGTATAGAATTTTTCGGAGAGATTTGTGGGAGTAGAAAAATTAGTAGTAGTAGTATGTGTGTATGTGTGTATGTGGGGGTGGGGGAGTGTTGAAGCATGCGCTGTAACAGCGCATCGCTGCATCCACCATTTGTTGGTTAGTCCCTACTCTTGACGGATGACACTACTCAGGCGACAACCTTCCAGCCCATAGATCTGTTTGGGTGGTCGTTGCTGGTGACGGTTCTACAAGGTGGGAGTGCAAATCCTACTCAACCGCATGTAGTCGGCTTTTACGACAGACATAGAGAGGAAACGTTGGGTGTATTCTTTGACATGCCGGTCCCCATGCATTTTCCACATAATTTCCTCTCTTCCGCCCTTTGTAGGAAGAAGTGAGGAAATTATCTTCTGATCGGAGATATGTCATGAATATTTACGACAGAGGGTACTGCACCTACTTCGCTTATCCTGCTTACTCTGCTACACGATATGTGTAAAATCTATGATAGACACAAGATGCAGTTTATATCGTTTGTAATCACACGCTCACACATACAGACGTTTGTGTGCGTGTGCGTGTGTATGTATATATATATATATATATATATATATATCTTTTACTCTTTTACTTGTCTCAGTCATTTGACTGTGGCCATGCTGGAGCACCGCCTTTAGTCGAGCAAATCGACCTCAGCACTTATACTTTGTAAGCCTAGTACTTATTCTATCGGTCTCTTTTTGCCGAACCGCTACGTTACGGGGACGTAAACACACGAGCATCAGTTGTCAAGCGATGTTGGGGGGACAAACACAGACACACACACATATACACATACACATACATATATATATATACATACATACATACGACGGGATTCTTTCAGTTTCCGTCTACCAAATCCACTCACAAGGCTTTGGTCAGCCCGAGGCTGTAGTAGAAGACAGTTGCCCAAGGTGCCACGCAGTGGGACTGAACCCGGAACCATGCCGTTCGTAAGCAAGCTACTTACCACACAGCCACTCCTACGCCTATACACATATAGACCAAATAGCGAGAGATTATCTTATCCGAGTGCAATACTTCATAAGCTCTCTGTTGCCACACCAAGCTAACGATATTACATAGTTTAGTGAAGAACTCCAGGTAATGTTTTGGTAGGGTCCAATAAAGGAAAAATATGTAATGACCATTATTTAAACTTATATATATATACATACATATCGGGGTCGATAAAATAAGTACCAGTTTGGCACTGATGGTCGATGCAATTGACTTACACCCTCCCCCAACATTGCTGACCTTGTGCCAAAGTCTGAAACCAATTTTAGTGGTTGTGGTGGTGGTAGTGGTGGTTACAGCGACGTCAATGGCTGTTGTGGCACAATTATGGTGTTAGGCGTAGTTGTGGTGGTGGTGGCTATTGTGGTGTTGGTGGTGTTGGTGGTGGGTGATAGCGGTGGTGATTGCTGGTATGGTGGAATAGTGATGTTGTAGAACAGTGATGCTGGGGAAATGGTAACGCTGGTATCTGTCATTTCGAGTGGTAGCCGGGCGGGGTTCTACAGATGATGGCATTTGTTGATGTAGTGTGTTATTGTTGGATAGGATTTGGTGTTGATGCGATAGTAATGATGATGACGGTGGCGTTGATGATGATGGTGATGATGGTTGGGTGGTGGTAATAGAGATAATGGAGTGATGATGATGATGATGGTGGTAGTGGTGCTGATAATGATGATGACGGTTGTAGTGGTAATGATGATGACGCTGTTGATAGTGGTGACAGTCACGCCGTTGTTGGTTTGTTGTCATTGTTCTTGCTGTTAGTACTGCTGTTGTTGTTTAAACACAAATCAGCTCTGATGAAGCAGTCCTATGGTCAAACACACACACACACACACACACACACACACACACACACACACACCAACTCCCTACACATATACACACACACCGACCCCAACATACACATACACACCCACTCACACATACGGACACACACACACGTACGTACATGCATGTAACCCCGGCACATACCCCCACCATACACTTACACACATGTACGCCC
>NC_068988.1:55602422-55604358 GCF_001194135.2 Octopus bimaculoides
CAAACAATCCATCTTCTCCCTAGTTTTTCTATTCTTCTTGTTTACATGATTTCATTTCCTTCCCGTACCCCATCTTCTGTATACAATCTGGCACACACACACGCGCGCACACGCACACACACACACACACACACACACACACACACACACACACACAGACATACCCTCATTTGTGCCTGCACAAGAGCAACATGCAGCCCGCTGCACGTACATACGCCCAAATGTACATAACCCATGCATGCATATATACATACATGTATTCATTCATACATACATACATACATACATATATGCATTTATACATACATTCATGCATACACTCATGCGTACATACATATATTCGTACATACATACATATATTCATACATACATACGTACAGTCGTACGTACATGCATACATACGTACATATATACATTTGTACGTACTGGGATATTTAAGTTATATAATAACGGCTAAGATTTTAGCATAAGCAACGTTAAGCACTTATACATTTACAAAAACAATAAATATATAAATATAAATAAATAAATAGGCATGCAATAGAAATTTTAATCGATCAATATAGAACAGAAAACCAATTCTTATTTTGCGGAGATACTTGTAAGTTTATGAAAATGTACGTATGTAGGTATGATAATGTGTTTGTGTATGTGTGTGCATTTGTGTCTCTGTGTGTGTCTGTGTGTGTCTGTGTGTGTCTGTGTGTGCAAGTGGTTTTATGAGATTAACAGAATCTGTTAGACTGGTACGGATTCATGTTGTTAATTCTATAAAGTGACATCATTTTGTTGTGTTGCCAATTATTTTGAGACACATCTACAACATCCTTCATTCTGTTGGCTGTTTCCTCCATCCTTATGTGTGTGTGTGTGTGCTTGAGTGTGTGTAACACTTTTCCTGAATATTAAAAATATATTTTGTTTTCTATGGACGGATGTGAGTTATCTTCTAGAATTATCTGAAAAAAAAATCTATAAAACATGATATATCATTATTCTATTTACAACTCACCATACATGATATCGCTATCGTCTGCTTTTGACGAATCATAGCTTGAATCATGGCGTTAGAATCAGCAGAGAATGACTAAAACCTGTTCAGCAATTCATAAGATTAAATTGTTGTTCATACATCTCCATTGAAACCTTAATGTTCCTGGATAGCTTTCTAATATCCGGGAGAGTGTGAGAAATCCTGATATATTATGTATATTCGTCATGGCTTCGGCATTTTATCGGATCCATCACTTATCTTGATAGAGCTAATTGTATTGTCTAATGAAATGGAATATCAGTGACTTTTATTTTAGTCAGTTGACGTAATGCGTTGAAGAGATGGGGGTGGCCGAAAAGATGAATGAATGCTGACTGATTATATAAGTGTTGTAGCGACGGCCGATGCAGAAATATTATTGTTGTTTAGCCCCAGGTCAGCAACGAGGTAAAACATCCGAGTAAATCTATGGTCGAACAGACTTATGATCAAAGTCATTCCAGTCGAAACTATCATGTATTTTCAATGTGCAAGAAAAGTAAAGCAGCATTATCCAATGTTTTGGAAGATCATAGAATGTAATTGCTTGGAGATTTGGACGCTATTTCTAGCTCACTGGAAGATCGTGTAGAGGCTCCCTCGCGTGTTGGCTGATGTTTGGATGGTAAGCTCTCGTATAATTTTGACTGTGATGCCAGTTCGTTACCTAGTTATAGTTGTAGTTATTTTCTTTTATTCGGCTAATGATACTAAAGGGGTGGGGGAGAAAGAAGAAAGAAAAGAAATAAAGAACGTCCAGAAGTTTGCTTCCCAACTACATGGTTCTGGGTTCAGTCTCATTGCGTGGAACCTTAAGCAAATGCCTTCTACTGTAGCCTCAGGCCGACCAAAGCCTTGTGAGTGGATTTGGTAGACGAAAACTGAAAGAGGCCCGTCATGTAC
>NC_068988.1:55604961-55607548 GCF_001194135.2 Octopus bimaculoides
GGCGAAACTTTTGGGACACCCTGTATGTATATATATGTGTGTGTGTGTGTGTGTCTCTCTCTCTCTCTCTCTCTCTCTCTCTCTCTCTCTCTCTATATATATATATATATATATATATACACACATATATATGTACTTATACATACATACACATACGTGTGTGTGTGTGTGTCTTTGTCTTTGTCTTTGTCCTTCACTACCGCTTGACAATCGATGCTTGTGCCTTTACGTTCCCGTTACTTAGTGGTTCGGCAAAGAGACCAATAAAATAAGTACGAAGCTTATAAAAAACAAGTACTGGAATCGATTCATTCGACTCCAAAAAAACTCTTCAAGGCGGTGCCTTAGCATGGCCGTAGTCTAATGATTGAAACAAATAAAAGATAAGCGATAGATATTGCCAAACTTCCAGTATAAGTTAATAAGGCTGACAGACGGCACTCTTTGATCCCCTCCAAATCAAACAGTTAACTCTGTCTGTTCCACTAATGCCTTGTGGTTGTAGTGTTGTGACGCGTTGTGAAGTGTGGATCTAAATATTTATATATCCATGGGCAGATCAAATGGTATTCTGTATGTGATGAGGGTCAAACGTGATTTAAAGACGTTAATGTAGATTCACATTTTTCTGTCCACAGAGAGAATGAAAAAATCCTATTTATTTACTATTGTTACAATAGAATGGGGGCTCCAATGTGCTGCAGGAAAAGATTCACATTACATAGCATTTACAAATGAAGCAATAAATGCTTCTTGGTGATTAATCGATCAATACATGTAAACAAAAAGGCAGCGAGCTGGCAGGATCGTTAACACGTCGGGCGAAATGCTTAGCGGTATTTTGTCTGTCTTTACGTTCTGAGTTCAAATTCCGCCGAGGTCGACTTGCATTTCATCCTTTCGGGGTCAATAAATTAAGTACCAGTTGCGTACTAGGGTCGATCTAATTCACGTACTATTAATCTTTAAAGAGAAAAGAACCTCCGCTACTTCGGTCATGAATGACCATGGAATTGCACCTAGAATGTTCCCCTCCGAGGCACAAGTCCTGGCAAGGTTGTTTGTGGAAGACCAGCAGTCACCCATGCATACCACGCTACTGGTGTTGTCCAAGGGAAAGGCAAAGGCCGATACAGCTTGGCACCAGTGACGTCACAACTCATTTCTACAGCTGAGTGAACTGGAACAACGTGAAATAAAGCGTCTTGCTCAAGAATACAACACGCTGCCTCTCGATTGTAAGCCCCGACGCTCTAACTACCGAGCCATGCTCCTTCACATACTATATTTAATATTAGGGACCTGTCAAAGAGGGACCCAATCCACATTGTACCAAGGTATAACATATCATACACAAATTTACAAAGGTGTCAAATTTACTTACTTCTCTATTTTATTTATTTATTTATGTGTTTCAGCCAAGTGGCTGCGGTCATGCTGAAGTACAAAACTACTCGTGTTTAGGGGATGAGAAATGACAATGTAATGATTTCACGATTCTTTTTGTCAAATGGAAAACGTGCAGTGCAAAACCATTTCATTTCCTTGTCAGGATGTACGTTTAGCAAAGACAGCTATTTATATCGTAGAAATGGAAATCGTCACATTAAGCCAATGATCAACAGTCATAAATACTGAATCAAAACAAACTTGACTGTTATTTTTAACAGGTCAAACGATCAAGAAAAGGTTTCTCTTGATTCGTATTTTGCACTTTAAAAGTAAACGGTTCATATTTTTAGTCTGGAAATGGTCTCGTGACCTTTCATATAAACACTCTCCCACACTCTCTATGACAAATTGTTTGCGTGTTGCCGTTAATGCTGCTGCTGCTGCTACTGTTGTTGTTGTTGTTGCTGTTGCTGTGGTTGTTGCTGTTGTTGTTTTTAAGTTCTAGGTTTGCTACGACAGAGCAGACATATGATAAAAGGTGTTCCAGCCATGGCCATCACAACTTATTTCCAGACACATGTTAAATTGCATTATACATTTTCCGATATGGCGTTCGATTTTTTTTTCTTTTAAAGAAACGAATGTGTGATTTGAACGAAGGTTTGGCTGCTGTTTCTACCTAGCAGGTCTACCGACAACGTGGAGGTTCTCTCGATTGATAGATAGGGCAGTTGTGGTAGCGGTGGTGGTGATGATGCGATGAAGACAACGAATATGATGATGATGATGATGATGATGATGATGATGATGATGTTGGTGACAACGGCGGCGGTGACAACGACGACGACGACGAGGCGATTCTTGTTTTAATGGGGAGCACATTGATAATCAATCCGTTGGAAACAGGTGTCGCTTACGGCTGGCTGAATGGGGACATCATTGATAAGGTATCAACGGTCTGATTTTTACTTTCCTTCTCTCTCTCTCTCTCTCTCTCTCTCTCACTCTCTCTCTCTTTCTCTCTCTTTCTCTCTCTCTCTCTCCCTTTCTTTCTTTCTTTCTTTCTTTCTTTCTTTCTCTCTTCCTTTCTCTCTTTCTTTCTCTCTTTCTTTCTCTCTTTCTTTCTTTCTCTCTTTCTTTCTTTCTTTCTTTCTTTCTTTCTTTCTTTCTTTCTTTCTTTCTTTCTTTCTTTCTT
>NC_068988.1:55608333-55608912 GCF_001194135.2 Octopus bimaculoides
CCGCTGCCGCCGCTGCCGCCGCTGCCGCCGCTACCGCCGCTGCCGCCATTGTGACCGCTGCCGCCGCTACCAGAACCGCCCAGCACCACCAGAACCACTACCACCACCGCCGCTGCCGCCGCCGCTGCCGCCGCCGCCACCACCACCACCAGTAACAACAACAACAACAACAACAGTATTAATCATTGCATCAACAATCTCTTTCCAACGCTAACACCTATCTCTCTTCCAATCAGCCCAATTTTGTATATCCTCCTCTGATGAGACTCCCTCCCCAGACGTCATCTCATACTTCCACTGCAACCTCCTTCTCTTCCCCACCCCCACAACATCATCATCATCTCTCTAGCAACCCCTGTGATATTTAGTTAACCTGCCCACTTGTAACCGAGAAAAACCAGGCTTTGTTGGTACTTCCAAACGTAAATACTCCATTCCTCTCTTTCATTCACCCTTTCACTTAGACACATACACACATACTCACACATGTATGCATATCTCTCTCTCTCTCTCTCGCTCTCTCTCTCTCTCTCGCTCTCTCTCTCTCTCTCTCTCTCTCTCTCTCTCTCTCTCTCTCTC
>NC_068988.1:55609999-55611565 GCF_001194135.2 Octopus bimaculoides
ACGTACATGTATGTACATACCTACATCTACCTGTATATATAGATGCATATCTGGGTACAGGCCGTTGTAAACAAAACGTAGACAAAAAAATAATAACCAGAGTACAGAAAACACACAGGCCACATAGAGAACATTTCCTTCATCAGCTGCCTCCATTCTAACACTGGCGTTTCGAAGAGTTAGGGCATATATATATATATATATATATATATATATATACACACACATGCATGTATACACAAATACATAGTTTTCGTATGTCTGTGCATATGTGTTTATGTGTGCACTCTACATATTGACATATTGACATACACCAAATTGCATAAACACACAGCAAAAGCCGAACATTGATGTGCACATGCATACACATGCACATGTGCACACGGAAACAGCGCTTCAGCATAGCCTTGGCCGCGATGGCTAAAACAACCTAATTAGCATAACTACATACTGAATAATGTACAAAACACAAATATACACATGCATACATATCATATACGCATTTAACAAGCTCACAGCATGTTTGGATTATCAGATCAATTTCATAAAATATTTTCAAAAAGTAACGGATTGTGTTAGAATGTAACTCAAAATAAATGTTTTGACAGTAAATTGACGCCCGCATCTACGCATGCGCCCGAGCAGACACATACGTTCACAAATATGCACAAATGCGCACGTGTAAACATATATTTATATAAGTAACGAACGAGAAGAATGAGTCTTCAATATATGGTGAATAAACATTCTGTTTTACAAAGAACTTTAGCGTCTTATCTGGTGTCCAAGTTACTTAGTCAGCAAGGAACTTTGGGTATCAGAGAAACAAAGTTCTCCTGAAATATGAGTGAGTGAATGAGTGAGTGTGTGTGTGTGTGCGTGTGCGTGTGAATGTATGTATGTGTGTGTGTATCTAATTATCTATCAATGTATGTATGTATGTATGTATGTATGTATGTATGTATGTATGTATGTATCTATCTATCTATCTATCTATCTGTCTGTCTATCTATCTGTCTGTCTGTCTGTCTGTCTGTCTGTCTGTCTGTCTGTCTGTCTGTCTGTCCGTCCGTCTGTCTTTATGTATGTATGTATGTATGTATGTATGTATGTATGTATCTCGAGACCAGCGGATACCTACAACTATTATTACTATATATCATCATCATCATCATCGTCGTCGTCGTCGTTTAAAGCGGACGTTAAACGATGGTGATGATGATGATGATGATGATGATATATATATATATATATTTATATACCACTCTCTCTCTTCCCCTTACACCGACATGGTCACATGCTTCCGG
Source organism: Octopus bimaculoides (assembly GCF_001194135.2). Lineage (NCBI taxonomy): Eukaryota > Metazoa > Mollusca > Cephalopoda > Octopoda > Octopodidae > Octopus > Octopus bimaculoides. The sequence continues at coordinate 55,611,307 of NC_068988.1, forward strand.
TCAATAATCCTTTTCTTCCTTGGCTATCGCCGAGCAAACACGCGAACTTACTTCGTCCCCACTTTCAAGTTCGTGCCTCACAGCGTTCATACACACATAATTTTTCCCGTCTGGCCGTATAGCCTTTTCCGTTTGTTTTCCTGTCTTGTTTTTTGTCCGCCACTACATTCCTCCATGGCAAGGTTAAATTTGTGTATACAAATTTAATTTGCAGTCCATGGGAAGAGCCGTTTTAACGATGCGTCCTACCCAGCTCTTC
>NC_068988.1:55612187-55616502 GCF_001194135.2 Octopus bimaculoides
CAGGATTTGCAACCTTCTCCCATCTCAGGGCGTCTAGATCAAGCGACTTCATATCTCCCTTACAGACATCTTTGAAATGAAGATGAGGTCGTCCTCGTGCTCTTGTGCCGGGAGCCAATTCCTCATACCGGAGGTCCTTTTGGGGTCCTTTTGTGGTCCTTTCGTCTGATAAGCGATGAACATGACCGAGCCAGCCCAAACGACGCTTGCGGAGCAAGCAAGATGTTTTTGCTGGGTATCTTGACTCGGTTGAGGACTTCGGTGTTGGTGATGAGGTCGGTCCACTTGATGTCTATGATGCGTCTTAAATTCCGAAGGTGAAAGACGTTGAGACGCCGCTCCTGTCTAGATTAGAGGCTCCACGTCTCACTTCCATAAATAACGTACTAAAGACACTGATAGTCAGGCTGAATTCCTTACAGGCCTTTGAGAGTTTGTCCACGAGGTGCTGCATTTGCTCTTCAGAGTGCGCTGTCAGTGCTGCATGGTCTGCAAACAGCATTTCTCTGGCGAGTACCTGGTGCACCTTGGATTTTGCTTTCAGCCTCAACAGACTAAACAGTTTGCTACTTGAACTGGTGTAGAGGTAAACACCATCTGTTATATATATATATATATATATATGCATAGCTGTGTGTATGTATTATTTAACATTGAAACGCATGGCCGCGTGGTTGGGGTGTTGCACTCATGCACTCATAATCGCAAGCTGGTCGTTTCGATTCAGGGACCACCATGTGCGTTGTGTTCTTGAGCAAAACACTCCAATTTACACTGCGTTGCGATCGCTTCGACATCTGACGTGTGGCCCATCGCGTGCACCTGCGCAGACAATGTCAATTTGATGGAGGGACTGAACTCATGTACAGCACAAGCATTTGATCTCATTTGTGCAGTTTGTTCAGCAAGAATGTTGTTGAACCTTAATCTTGGAGCAGGAAAGTATAGTATTATTCATGACAGAGTTTATACCTCTGGTAGAAGGAGTCATCGGAAGTTGATACTCGTTGAGCAGAAATGATTTGTAAATCGTTGAAAGATATGATAATAGTAATGAACAAGAGCACTCAGAAAGCGCAAATCTCTGCCAAGGCAACACCAACGTCCTGTCAACGATTAGCCAGAGATGATCTTTAAAATGAGAATGTCTGAAATAAACTTGACTTCTCTCACAAACGAGAATACTAAAAATGAACCCAAACGCTCTCAAAAATTAAGTAAAAAACAGGAAAAATAATCCAGAGTCCTTGTCCGGTATCGGATCGATCCCAAAAGCTAATCAGTTCGTGCCAGTTACGAGGCCAAACATCTCTGAAAGTTTCATCCGAATCAATCCAGCGGTTCTTGAGATATCTTGTCCACGGACAAACAAACAAACACGACTGAAAACAATACCTTCGCTTTCGCTAAGGCGGAAGCAATAATAATTAATATTAGTTTCAGATTTTGGCACGAAACCAGCAATTTCGTGGGAGGGTTAAGTCGATTACATCGACCTCCAGTATAAACTGGTACATCTGAAATGGTGAAAAGCAAAATCGACCTTGGCGGAATTTGAGCTCAGAGCATAAAGAAGGAGGAAATGCCGCTAATCATTTTGCCCGACGTGCTAACAACTCTGCCAGCTCACCGTCTTGAATAACAATTAATATAAATTATTATTCATAATAATTAATATTCATGAATAAGTTAAGGAACTATATATGTATGAGTTATATGTAGTTCAGTTCTAATTCATTTAGTCGATAATTTAATATATTTAAATAGGATTAGATTTTTAGCTTTAAAAATTAAAGAAAAATTTAAAGTAACAAGTACACCAAATTAATAATTTAAATAGCGTGGCAACTTGCATAATCAAATATTTGCATAATCTGGTAACGTTGGAACATACTCAAGCATAATACAGAACACATAGGGAGGTACAGTGTACATATATACACACATGCGTATTATGTACACATTCCACAAACTCACAGCAGAGTTTAACAATAAATATAGAGGTATGTAGAACATATGCACACATATACACATACACATACACACAAACGCACACATAAGCACAAGCACAAGCATACATAGATATATATATACATGCATGGGGATTGCTCCATCTCCACAGATGATTGCTGTCTCCTTGTGCCTCCTCGTTGTCAGTGGCATTTCTGACATTCCATCCATGACGTTTCAGATGACTTGTCAATCTCGTTGTAGATTTGCATGGTTTGAATCGTAGGTGGTAGATGAAACTTCTAACTTACTGTGCGCTTCCAACTGCTTACGTCTGCACATATCGCTACTCTTCCATCGCCGTAGGACTTTCAGTAGATGCAATGACAAAAGAGACATCTGCAGGTCATCGGGGGATTATAATAAACAGTTATACAATATGAGTACTAATCTCTGAGTGTTTGTAATTTGTACCTAGTGAAGGCCAAAGCGAGATGGCCAGTAATCACATGAAACCGTAGGTTTTGCATTGGAGTGCCCCTCTCCTAGTAGGAGGCAACATTGGAGTGTTCCTCTCCTAGTAGGAGGCAACAGCTAGGGATCCCTCACTCCCAAGGTTTTACTGCGCGCCCTGACACCAACCAAGCGTATTTCAACGCACTCTCGCTCAAACGGATTGTATTCACATATACTAATTAATCCATAGTTGAGGCCCTGACTGGTGCTACTTACTCGGGGTCAGAGTTCCACATTTCTCAAAACTCTGGAACATCTTAACCAGAGTCCCTTTACAGGGTGCAGTTTAAAGTCATACCCGCAACATACATACATACATACATACATACATACATACATACATACGTACATACGTACATACGTACATACATACATAAATACATACATACGTACATAGTACACACGTACATACATACATACATGTATACATACATATATCCATACATGTATACATACATGCATACATACATATGTGCATACAGGCATACAAACACTCAACCACGTATTTGCAAACACCGGGAACTCTCTGAACTAAAAAAAGGCGTGTCGTTTTGTTAGCGACCGGCTTGAACTTACACAAAACTCAAACAAAATTCATACATACATACATACATAAATCCATGCATACATACATACATACATACATACATACGAGGGTAAGTCAAAAATTATCCGCACTTTCGCCATGACATATCTTTATTATTGTCACACTGCCTTCTGCGCATGTATGCTTATAGCTGGTACTATTGTGATCACGAGATCGAAGTTTGAGCATGATATCGCCATTTTTCTCTCTGGCTTTGCAGTGTAAGCATGGCCGCTCCACGAACAATGTGCACTAAAGAAGAACAAAGAGCAGTGATTCGATTTCTCTGGTGGGAAGGTGTGTCAGGTACTGAAATTCGTTGGAGGCTTTTATCACAATACAGAGACAGTGCACTATCGCGTAGAAGCGTATGAGTAGATCGAGAAGTTTAAAAGTGGCCGAGCAAGCGTGACACACAAAGCGGGTGCGGGACACCCGTTAACCTCCACTACTGACGAGAAGATTCAGCGAGTTATCATCAATGAGGTAGCTCGTTCTCTGCAGATTAGTCATAGTTCTGCCTATCAAATTACCCACAATGAGCTCGGCTCTTATAAAGCCTTTGCAAGATGGCTGCCAAGAGAGCTTACTGCAGAGCACACGCGCAAACGTCTTGAGGTCTACCAACGTTTACTCGCCGAAACGTGGGTCCATCATTGTGAGGCAGAATCCAAAAGACAGAGTACGGAGTGCTAACATCCTGGCTCGCTAGCGACGAAGAATTTCAAGACTCAGTCTTCCGCAGGAAAGGTGATGCTAACCCATTTTTAGAACTCAAAAGGGCCTATACTGGAAGACGACCTGGAAAAGGGGTGTACGATAAACAGTGTAAGATACAGTACTTTTCAGGCCAACAGACTGAAGCCAGCAATTCACACCAAACGCCGAAGCCTATTGTCAAAGAAATACCCTGGAATACCCTGCCTACAGCTCAGATCTCGCTCCTTCCGACTATCACATCTTTGGACCGCTCAAAGAAGGTTTACGATGGCGTCGATTTCCTACGGATGAAGATGTGAAAGAAGCGGTGCATAAATGGTTGCACGACTAACCGAAAACATTCTTGGAGGGAATATGCAAGCTTGAGGACCGCTGGACCAAGTGCATCGGAAAGGGAAGAGACTACGTAGAAAAATGACGTACTTGTTTATCCTTTGTTTTTGTGTAAATACATTAAATAAACAAGGGTGCGTATAATTTTTTACACTCCCTCGTACATACATACATACATACAAGAAACATTATATATATATATATATATAT
>NC_068988.1:55616705-55617601 GCF_001194135.2 Octopus bimaculoides
ATATATATATATATATATATATATATATATATAGATAGATAGATAGATAGATCGTGTTACACGAGAGAATGTCTATGTGGTCACTCGACCAGCTGGAAATAACAGTCACATGTCCCTCAAAATTATATGCTACCGTTATGAAAAATGAAAGAAAAGAAAAAAGGCAAGGCACATTGGAAAATGTATTCCTAGATATACTTAAAGAGATTGAATATCCCTGCCCTTTGATTATAGCTCTGTTCGATCAGGGTTGCCTTGGGGATAAACAACAGGAGCAGCAGCCATTTTGCTCTCACCGTCGTCTCTCTCATAGTCTTCTGACTGTTGATCATCTGGTTTCTGAATGACAGCGGTAGTAGTAGAAACGATAGAAGTGGTAGCAATCGAGGGATGTCTGTGTACCTGAAGTATGTGTGTGTGTACCTGAAGTGTGTGTGTGTAGGTACGTAGGGTGGAGACGCTAGTGGGGTCTGTAGGGTTGGGCTGGGATGGTGTTGGAGACGTGAAGGGCAATATGGGAGGGAAGAGGGTAAGCGAGCGTGGCAGGAAGGACATTCCAGACTTCGCACGAGAGGCGTGACAAAGGAATTGAAAATAAACATTGAGAAAAATGGAAGAGGCGTGTTTGGTGTTGTTGTTGTTGTTGGGGTTGTTAGTAGTAGGGATGTTGTTGGAAGTGGTGTTGGTAGTAGTGGTGGTAGTGATGGTCGTGGAAGTGGTGGTATTGGTAGTGGTGGAGGTTTTCTAAAGGTGGTGGTGGTGATAGTGATGGTTGTGGAAGTGGTAGGTTTGGTAGTAGTGGAGTTTATCTGGTGGTGGTGGTGGTGGTGGTGGCGGTGGTGGTAATAGTGGAGGATGGTAGTGGTAGTGGTGATGGTGATGGTAGTGGTATTGAT
>NC_068988.1:55618008-55619261 GCF_001194135.2 Octopus bimaculoides
GGTGGTGGTGGTGGTGATGGTGGCAGTGGTGTTGGTAGTGGCATTGGTGGTGGTGTTGGTATCGGAGTTTGTGGTTGTGGTAGTGGTGATGATCGCGCTGGCGGTGCCGGTAAAGGTGGTGATGGTGTCGAAGATGGAATTGCAAAGCTGGTTGTAACGGCGGTTTCGGTGGTGGTGGTGGTGGTGGTAGTAGTAATGGTGGTTTTAGTGATGATGGTGGTAAGACTTGAGGTGGTAGTGGTGGAGGTTATGGTAGCAGAACTAGTTGTGATAAAAGTGGTATAGGTGATAGCAATGGAGGTTAAGAGGGATAGTAATGGTTGCGGTAATGGTGTTGGTGATGCAAGTAGTGTAACCGATGAACGATGAAGGAGGTTGCGGTGTGGACAGTGGATGCGCACTGCCGTAAGGGTAGACGTTAGTAGAACTTGTCGTGGTAGCAGTGGTATTGATGGTCAGTTCAGGTTGAGTAGACCTATGCTCACAAGTATTCCAGAGGTGATCATCTCGTCGTTTTCCTACGACAAGAGAGTCAATACAAGGTCACTTCACCTCTGCCAGAATTAGCAAACTGCTGCCGTCTGGAACAAGAAGGGACACACTAGACATCCCTAAAAGATGGGGTAGTCACGGCTGTCCCTTCGATCATTGGTTTATTCAACTAAAGCCTGGAGCTAATCGATAACGTCTACAGGCCAGGTACCATATACCAGCTCTGATTTCCTGCACATATTGGACATTGAATCGAAATACCAGGCCACTTCTTATTCAAGGATTTTCTTGCTTTCAGATACAACACTTGGCTGAATTCCAAAGATAAGCTTAACAATTTTTTTCATGTTTAAATTAGCATTATTTAATTTAAGCATCTTAAAACCAAAAGAAACTATCTTTAATTAATTGATTAATCAATCAATCAATTAATTCATCTCTTCATTTAATGTCCTTCTCATCTGTTGCTCTTGTGACAAAGTAAAGAAATCTATTATTATTATTATCATTATTGTTCAGTAGTTTTATTTTTATAACGTGCTTTCACTTCACTACCGAGCGCAGCTCTGTGCTCCTTGGGTATCTGCTGTGGTTTGTTGTGGTGCTCTTATGGTTACTGTATTGAAAGTGTTTTGCGTAAGATGTGTGCTGTGCCCAGTAGTGCAATTTTCTGTATGTTATATATATTTGTAAGTTCTGGTGTTTTTGTTATGTATTTGTCTGAATTTTTTTTTATTATACCTAAGGCACCTACTATAATA
>NC_068988.1:55619271-55622215 GCF_001194135.2 Octopus bimaculoides
CGTTGTCATCTGCTGGTATTGATACATCAATTAGAAAGCATTTTTTTTCTTCATGATCTTTGACAACTATATCTGGTCTATTTGCCTTAATTTATCTATCTGTATGTATTGGCATATCCCAGAGTATGGTTGCTTTCTCGTTTTCTGTGACCTTTTCTGGCGTGTGTTTATACCATCTTTTTTCTGTTGTTATTCCATAGTGTTGGCATAGCTTCCAGTGTATATAGGTCCCAGTTCTGTCGTGTCTGTGAATATATTCCTTCTTAGCCTTATCATTATTATTATTATTATTATTATTATTGAAGGTGGCGAGCTGGCAGATCGATAGCGGCATTTAGTTCATCATCATGATCTGCGTTCAAATTCCGTCGAGGTCGACTTTGCCTTTCATCCTTTCGGGATCGATGAAATAAGTACCAGTTACGTACAGGGGTCGATATAATCGACTAGCCCTCACCCGCTAATTTCAGGCCTTGCACCTTTAGTAGAAAGGATTATTATTATTATTATTATTATTATTATTATTATTATCATTATTATTATTATTATTATTATTATTATTATTATTATTATTATTATTATTATTATTATTATTATTATTATTATTATTATTATTACTATTATTATTGATTTAAAATATTCTAAATTGATTCACAATTGATTTTCTTATTCGTCTATTTTTTAAATAGGTAATATTTATGTTTTAGTAAAGAAAAAAAAAATTGGGTTGTTTGTTCGTAACCGTTATTCGTGCATGGATATAAATACATGTATGTACATATGTATGCACGTATGTATGTATTTATGTATGTATGTATGTATGTATGTATATATGTATGTATGTATGTATGTATGCATGTATGTATGTAGTGGAGGCAGCGGACTCGCGGTCATAGGATCGCGGTTTCGATTCCCAGACCGGGCATTGTGAGTGTTTATTGAGCGAAAACACCTAAAGCTCCATGAGGCTCCGGCAGGGAATGGTGGCGAACCCTGCTGTACTCTTTCACCACAACTTTCTCTCACTCTTGCTTCCTGTTTCTGTTGTGTCTGTAATTCAAAGGGTCAGCCTTGTCACATTGTGTCACGCTGAATATTCCCGGAGAACTACGTTAAGGGTACACGTGTCTGTGGAGTGCTCAGCCACTTGCACGTTAATTTTACGAGCAGGCTGTTCCGTTGATCGGATCAACTGGAACCCTCGACGTCGTAAGCGACGGAGTGCCAACACCAACAATGTATGTATATACACAAGCACCATTTGAATAATAAATTTTTTTACACTTCAGAGTACATATGAACGAAAAAAAAGAAAGAAAAGAAAAGGAAAGAGAGAGAATGAGAAAAGACGAATGAACTAATGGTTATTAATTAGTCAAGTAATTTCTAGACAAATAGTCGCCCCTCTAATAAGAATCTGTCATACCTCGCGTAAATTTCATACACATAATCCAGTTGTTGTCATGTAATTTACGGAAGGTGGTTATTCACTAAGGAGTAGCACCAAATTTTTGTTGCATGGGACCAAGACTATGAAATTCTTCACGCTTTCTTCCATCATTGAAGCTAAGATGAATATATTTTGCTTTTAAAATAGAAAAAAATTATTTAGATCTAAACTTGATTGGAGGTGTTACTTACTTTCCTATAACGTTGTTACAAATTTTGAGGTAAACTTTTTTCTACTGAACCAAATCTAAATTTTTATTATGCCAAAATATAGCTAGGGACCAGGTCACCTCTTCAAAAATGTTAACAGTTTTGACTGAATTAGTGACGAGCTCTGTGCTGCGCGTGAGAAATTTGCAACCTTAAGAGTGTTATTCAACTACTACCATAGTTGAATGATTCATATATACACACATACGCACGCACGCACGCACACACACACACACACATGCATACGTGTGTATGTGCGTGCGTGCGTGTGTGTGTGTGTGTGTGTGTGTGTGTGTGTGTGTGTGTATGTATGTGTGCATGCACGTATGTATGTAACTCTCTGCGTACGTCTCAGCAATGTGGTTATTTGCATTTGCTGCGGTAAATGTTTAAAGTGAAATTAGATATTGAATCACAGCAGGAAGATGACATGCTACGTGGAGTCTTGAACTCATCAATAGCCATCGTACTTCTTACTGCGTAGACAAGAATTTCTATCTATCTATCTATCTATCTATCTATCTATCTATCTATCTATCTATCTATCTATCTATCTCTTCTCACGGACGTGCTGTCACATCGGCTGCGAAGGTAAACGTTTATTTGACCTTTTACTGTCCACATTTTGTTGGAATTTTTAAATAATTTTGTTGCGAAGCACCTAGGCTTCATTTGTGTGTATTTTCAAGGGCAGGAATTGGCCCCCAGGGGCAGTTTCGGCCCTAGCAAAATACAAAAATTTCCTTCTTGACATTTGAAAAATGTCGAGAAACATAATTTTGGAACGCTTGTCTTGTTCTTTTGACAAGCATTTCCCGAGGCTTCAGATGCCAGAAGAGAAAAAAGAACAGAATAGCGCGTACTCACACAGTGACAGGAACGCAGTTGCTGTAAACGTCACAAAGACTGTGACTACAGCTACTAACAGCCCTCTCACCACCACCACCAACACCACCACCAACACCAACAACGAAAACAAAACTGTAACCGAGGTTACAAAACCATGCGTAAAAACCGTCACAAATGTCTCTGACGTAAGCACCATTGCTGCTGACGCCGCCATCATCACCACCACCAACAACAACGACAACAACAACAACAACAACAACAACGACAACAACAACAACAGCAACAATAAGCACGTAAAGTTATCGGCCGTCAGCAATGACACCATCACCTGTTCAACAAACTCTGCTGCCACTACCACCACCTTTGAACCAGGCAGTACATACACCAACATAAACAAAAATATCCAGAAGAACATGTCCGCCAGCACAACAAAAAT
>NC_068988.1:55626933-55627965 GCF_001194135.2 Octopus bimaculoides
CGGATAACCTGCCCATTTATTGGGAATTTTTTGTATTATTTCGTATTTTTTGTAAATACCCCAAACGTTTTGCGATGTTTTTTTTTCATCGTTGTCCCCACTTTTGTTTTTTTTTCTGCTTTGTTTTCGACCCCCTCGAAAAGAAAAACTCTACATTTGTATTTTGTCCCCTCTGTGTTGAGCCCTGTGTGGCTAATAAAGAAACCTATCTATCTATCTATCTATCTATCTATCTGTCTGTCTGTCTGTCTGTCTGTCTGTCTGTCTGTCTGTCTATCGATAGATAAATAGATTGAAATCTATATACATACATCTATAATAAATGCCAAAAGGAATTTCTGTGTGTCAGTGTGTCGCACTTTGACTCCCCCTCTCACTATTCAATGACACCTCTACTACTTTTCCTGCTGGGGTGAGATTAATAGTAGGTATGGAGAAGGTGACGGCAGTGGTTGAATGACAGTTGTGATGATAATGGGGTGATAGTAAGAGTATGAGCTGTAATTGTGATAGAGGCGGAGGCGACGGTGATGATGGTGGTAGCTGAGGCAGTCAAGCATGACGGTGATAGTAAGGGATGTAAAAGACAGTGGTGATGGTGGTGGAGGGGAAGGTGGTGAAGTCAAAGGTGCTGATGGTGGTGGTGTCAGTTGTCTGAATGGTGTGTGTATGGCACTTGTGGTGGCGATGGTGGTGGTACTGATGATGGTGATGGTTGAAAACAATCAGCAGAAAGAGAGAGAGAGAGAGAGAGAGAGAGAGAAAGAAAGAAAGAAAGAGGTTAGACGGAAAAAAACTGTACGGACCCTCGAAGACGAAGACAAAAAAATGTTGTTTATCATGAAGCTTTGCGATAAGTTCCAAGTCGTCAAATTACATCATTGTTTTGATGAAAATTGTTCATTGCTTGAAAAATATATATTGGTCAAGTTTAATAAGATTTAATATGTACTCAATGCATGAAGTGTCATTATTGGGCTGAAGGCCCAAAGAAGAGCTCTCCACAGGAGCTAGCTTAAAAGCCGCCTTATC
>NC_068988.1:55628055-55629932 GCF_001194135.2 Octopus bimaculoides
GCGCTTGAATATTCGTATAGATGAGTGGATCCAGCTTTATGCGGCATTTGAATATGTATGCTTTGAGGTATGCAGATATTTTGAAAGACGGCATTATTATTATTATTATTATTGTTCAGTAGTTTTATTTTTATAACGTGCTTTCACTTCATTACCGAGCGCAGCTCTGTGCGCCTTGGGTATGTGCTGTGGTTTGCTGTGGTGCTCTTATGTTTACTGTATTGAAAGTGTTTTGCGTAGAATATTAAAGGCAATTTTCCTTTGCCTGTTGGTTGTGGCAAAAGACGTTGTGTGCTGTGTCCAGTAGTGCAATTTTCTGTATGTTATATATATTTGTAAGTCCTGGTGTTTTTGTTATGTATTTGTCTGAATATTTTTTATTATACCTAAGGCACCTACTATAATAGGAATTGTTTCTGTTTTTAGATTCTACATTCGAGTTATCTCTGTTTCCAGGTTTTTGTATTTTGAAAGTTTTTCCATTTCTTTTAGAGAAACGTTGTCATCTGCTGGTATTGATACATCAATTAGAAAGCATTTTTTTTCTTCATGATCTTTGACAACTATATCTGGTCTATTTGCCTTAATTTCTCTATCTGTGTGTATTAATATTATTATTATTATTATTATTATTATTATTATGAGGCAGCGAGCTGGCAGAATCGTTAGCACGACGGGCAAAATGCTTAGCAGTATTTCGTCCGTCTTTTTGTTCTGAGTTCAAATTCCACCGAGGTTGACTTTGCCTTTCATCCTTTCGGGGTCGATAAATTATGTACCAGTTCAGTACTGAGTCGATGTAATCGACTATCCCCCTCCTCCAAATGTCAGGCCTTGTGCCTATAGAAGAAAGGGTTAATATTTTTTATTATTATTATCATCGTTATTATTATTATTATTATTATTAGCTACAGCAGCAGTAATAGTAGTAATAGTAGTAATGATGGTAGAGTTGGTGGTGGTGTTTGCTGGATGTTTGGGCTTTGTTGATGCGGGACGCAGAGATATAAAAATAGCTTGAATGCAATTTCACATTGCTATGAAAGTAACAAGAGACGTAAAGACCTGCATTGCGATAGTGGTTAGAGGCGACAGAAACGAACCAGGTGGTCTACACACACATACACACACACACACACACACACACGTGCACATGTGCGGTGCGCTCGCACGCACGCACGTACACGGAAATTCGAAACGCTCTCATGTTCACACACACACATCACATGTGTACAGAAAGGCTAAACAAACATGTCTTTAAGATGTAATATAGACAGCTAACTGGAGAGCTGATACTCAAACGAAAGGACAACAATATCACCAACAAATAAAAACAGAAACAATGATAATAATAATAATAATAATAACAATATGTATCCTTTAACATCGATTAAATATCAACGAATGAAACCAAATAAAAAAATGGCAAAAATGTGGAAGAATAATTGTGTTTGTAATACGTGGATTTACTGGTAAAATTTATGGATTTTTTTTTTACCCCTCGATAACTTATATTAGAGGTTTGAGTTGACGGGCGATCGAGTACTAGGCTTAAATCAACTAATGAAGCGCCAGTCTAACCCCTTCAAGGCGGTGCACTAGCATGGCCGCAGCCCAGTGATCTAAACAGGTATAAAGATAATAAGGCAAAACACAAAGCAAACCATAAAAAGTAAAATCATTGAGACAGGACATTTACTGACTGACTGACTGGTTGAAAATTCTGGTCTACTGAAGATCGACCGACCAAAGGTAATACAAGAAAAAGAATTCTGGAGGCAAGTGGTTGACGGCGTTCATTTGCGGATGACGGAGAGAGAGAGAGAGAGAGAGAGAGAGAGAGAGAGAGAGAGAGAGAGAGAGAGAGAGAGAGAGAG
>NC_068988.1:55630375-55631486 GCF_001194135.2 Octopus bimaculoides
AGAGAGAGAGAGAGAGAGAGAGAGAGAGAGAGAGAGAGAGAGAGAGAGAGAGAGAGAAAGGAACTTGATACGATAAACCTCAAAGACAGATGTAATGCGTGCAAAAACATAACAAAGAAAAAAACAAAACAAAACAACAAAACCACATTTGAAAGATTAAAGAATAGGATATTATAATGGATATTATGCGCATGGTGACAATCTAAAAGTGAAAATAGTGGAAGAATTAAAATCGGTAGATTTTCCAATGGATCAATAAAAGCATGTCCCAAAAATAAAACGGAACAAATAAAATAGCAACAATAACAAAGATAAATAAATAAATAAATAAAACACCGCATATGGCTATCAATGATTTAATGAAAATAGATACAGACATCATGGTCGTTACAAAGAAATGTGTACTTCTTCAAATTTACCCTGGAATGAGACGATTAGGTAGGGCTGTTTGAGCGCTGATGATTTGGCCTGGCTGGTTGAACATTCTACTACCTGTTTTGGTGACGGTACATTTTGGTACTGGAGGTAAATACGACATACACACACGCACGAACCCGAAGAAATATATGCATACAGATAAAGAGTGTGTGAGAGAAAGAAAGAGGGAGAGAGAGAGAAAGAGGGAGAGAGAGAGAGAAAGAAAGAGAGAGAGTGAGAGAAAGGAGGAGAGAGAGAATGAGGGAGGAAGAGAACGTGAGAAACATTAAAATGTCTGATATCAAAGTAGCTGATGAATCAGTGATGCCAATTAGATAGCGCCAAAACTGCCGTGCCAAAATGACTCATATCCAATCTACTAGCATAGGTATTTCAAAATCGAAAACATGGAAAAGAAACGTAAAAGAAAGAAAGATAGAAAATATAATTCTCCGAATTCTAATAAAATCAATAGCGAAAAATAAAGAAAAAGAAAGGAGAAACAAATGCTACAGGTTCATAACATAAAAAAATTTCACACAATAACTGGTACTCAGTCGGTTACAACGACGAATGTAATAGTTGATCCGATCAACAGCACAACCAGCTCGTGAAATTAACGTGCAAGTGGCTGAGCACTCCATAGACGCACGGACCCCAGGTACTATTCATTTCTGTCACCTGAATATTACAC
>NC_068988.1:55631584-55635679 GCF_001194135.2 Octopus bimaculoides
CACGCACGCACGCACGCACGCACGCACGCACGCACGCACGCACAAAATTACATAATGAAATAAGAGATCACCTAAGATAAGGAATTCTAACTAAATTGGAAACTGCCTTCAATATGAAAACAGACCCCGATTCTTTGAACAAGACAGATAGTTCGACTCTAGCCCCTTACGACTTTATCAAGAACTAGATAAAGTGAAAATAGAAATCAATGCAGCACTAACAGCAAGGGAAGTACAATAATTCTGGTGACGAGCAAGTACAGCAGAAGATCTATTGAACACTCGTGCGACGCCATATTGACACAAGACGCCATAATAACACCAGACACTATAAATATCAAACAAGACGGTACTAGAAAATGAAAAGTTCCTAAACTTTTGGTTAAAATATTTAAAAGGGTTGCATAAGGCGCTAACAGAGACGTTCGATAGATATTGAAGGAACCGGAGAACCATCTGACTGGCCTAATGTGGGGAAAAACCCATCTAAATCCCAGATACTAAGGAGCAACAAACCCTGAAAAATACAAGCTCATAACTTACCTCTCAACAGCTTAGAAAACCTTAACTGCAAAAGTATAAAAGAAAATAAATATTTGGTAAAACAGACGAAAGAACAAAATCTGTATCGGGAGGAGCAGAAAGGATTCTGCAAAGACTGATATGACTAAATAATATCAAAGATCTGTGAATCTTTGAACCAGAGGTTCTCAGCCATTTTTTTTAACCTATGGACGTCTTTGGTTGCTATTTTATACTATTAGACTCCCGTATCTATTCGATATTTGTAAACGAGTTTGTAGATATTCCTTTCATAATTCCAATTTTGTTTTTCACACATTAACTTGTGTAGGTCGAACTACGTAAAATGTTAGAGAAAAAAATTTAGTTCGTTTCTTGCAATAAACATATTTAAATCAAAATTTTTCAGGATCCCTTAAATACTATTGTGGATCTCCAATTTACTATTTGGAATGTGTGGATCCTTAAAACTCTTACACGGGCCCCCAGGGGTCAAATGGACCCTGGTTGAGAACCATTGCTATAAATGAAGAGAGTAAGACTGTGAATATAGCAAGAAGGCCTTCGAATCCTGGAAACAGTAGTCACGAGTAAGATAGGACCAGTCATAAGTGGATGTATTAAATACGATGAATGAATGGAAAACAATTTTATCGATATGGAAGGAAGAGGAAAATATGAAATTAAAAAATCTAATTTAGTCTCTCCACTCTTTTCTCGTCTGATGCTAGCAGTTTTAACCACACAACGTGTTAAATCAAATTGAACTCGAATACAAATGTTATAGAAAGTCAATCGACAGAATTTTATATATAGATGCTATCAGGTCGTACGCTGTTGACGCTAAAGAATTAAATATACTGCTTAAGGCAATTAAGGAACTGATAAATTGATTTGGATTTGAAAAAAGTGCAGAGGCTTTCCTGATGAGATGATAATTTATTTATGAACACTAGGCGCAGGCGTGGCAATGTGGTAAGAAGCTTCCTTCCTAACCACATGGTCCCAGGTTCAGTCCCACGGCGTGGCACCTTGGGCAAGTGTCTTCTACTATAGCCTCGGGCCAGCACAAAACCTTGTGAGTGGATTTGGTAGACGGAAACTGAAAGCCCGTCGTATATATATATATATATATATATATAGGAAAAATAAGTTTAAAAAATAACAAATCAAACATTTTGAGCGGTCCAAAAAGAGAGAAAAGAATGATTTCTAATAAAGATTCATCATATTCATAAAAAATACCCAAAGCAAGTAATAAGAACACGAATATAGTAGTTGAAAAATATCGTTACAGGTATAAATATACCATAAACAATTATAGAAAAATGGAGAAAAAAAGACGTTGAATCAAAATTAGATTTAATACAAAATAGGATTCAATACACACGCGCGTTTCAAAGGACAATACAAATATGTAAGAAAATAATTATAATCATAGTAATTATAATTAAATTTATGCATTGTCCTTCTCATCAGTGTGAGGAATTTTCGGAAGGACATTAAAAAAGGTTTGATAAAATAAAGTAAATTAAAATAAGATACAATAAGGGAGAATACGAAAACGAAAACTTGACAGGATAGTCACGGTTGGAAACAACATAGGCCTTTTAAGTCAGGGTTGACCATAATTAACGGCAGCAAGAACAACGTTGATAATAATAGTAATAATGGTTTTAATTTTTTGCCACAAGGCCAACAAATTCGGGTGAAGAGTAATCAATTCCATCGACTTTAGTGCTCAACCGGTATTTGTTTCATCGTCCCTGTAAGGATGAAAGGCAAAGTCAGCCTCGGCAGAATTTGAACTCAGAATGTAAAGACGGATGAAACGCTGCTACGCATTTTGCACTGCGTGCTTCTGCCAGCCCGCCGCTTTAATAATGATAGTAATAATAATAATAATAATAGTAATAATCCTTTCTACTGGAGAGGGGACTAGTCGATTACATCGACCCAGTGTTTCACTGCTACTTAATTTATCGACCCCGAAAGGATGAAAGGCAAAGTCGACCTCGGCGGAATTTGAACTCAGAACGTAGCGACGGGCGAAATTACGCTAAGCATTTTGCCTGACCTGCTCACGGTTCTGCCTGCTCGCCGCCTTAATGATAATGGTAATAATGATAATATTTACTGACGTCAAAGCGGCGAGCTGGCAGAAACGTTAGCACGCCGGGCGAGATTCTTAGCGGTATTTCGTCTGCCGTTACGTTCTAAGTTCAAATTCCGCCGAGGTCGACTTTGCCTTTCATCCTTTCGGGGTCGATAAATTAAGTACCAGTTACGCACTGGGGCTGATGTAATCGACTTAATCCCTTTCTCTGTCCTTGCTTGTCTCCTCTATGTTTAGTCCCTTGTGAGCAACAAAGAAATAAGAAACGTTAGCACACCGGGCGAAATGCTCAGTGGTATTTTGTCTGTCTTTATGTTCTGAGTTTAAATTTCGCCGATGTCGACTTTGCCTTTCATCCTTTCGGGGTCGATAAATTAAGTACCAGTTGTGTACTGGAGTCGATCTAATCAACTGACCCCCATCCCCCCAAATTTCGGGCCTTGTGCCTAGAGTAGAAAAGAATATTTACTGACGTCATAAGAATTTATAAACTTCAAAACAACGTGAAACGATTGCTTTTTTGGAACAATGTAAGTCGAATGGTGCAACGTCTACTATGCTTACTGGAAATACTGGTTCGTGTTACAAGGGCATCCTTCGATTTTTTCTATCCAAAGGGATTTTTAAACCCAATATTTACACTCTATTATCTGCTTGAAGTTTCACCGATCCACCACCAAAGAAAAAAAAACATGTTTATTATTATTATTATTATTATTATTATTATTATTATCATTATTATTATTATTATTATTATTATTATTATTATTATTATTATTATTATTATTATTATTATTATTATTATTATTAACACTATTAAAACAGTAGTATTTCGATAATCTCGGTGATTTATTATTTAGATATAGAGACTTCGGTGGTCTTACCAAACATAGTGACAAGAAGAACGAACATGTTTTAAAATATGGTGGCTATCATTTCGATCGGACAGCAGACGACAACTAGAAAATTCCATTGAGAAATAGAGTAATAAAAACAATTATTAAAAAGAAAGAGTGAAAAATGAAGAAAATGGAAGAGAAATTTCGACCGGCTGATCCCGAGTTAGGTAGCATGCTCGCTTGTCACGAGTTGATGGGAAGATCGTCACCTAGCCGAATAGCGTTATACATAGATACTTACTCGTGTATTTAAGAATGTAGGTGTGTGTGCGCGCTTATGTATACAAATGTATGTGTGTATGTGTGTTTAAATAGGCTGACATTGTGAAAAGATTTACTGGAAGATTGATTGAAGGCAGCTGTGTGTCTTTCATCAGAGGAAAATGTTTAACCTAGTCTTTTTCTTACTCAGAGAATAAATTACTCAATTTTTTTTTTTTACATGCAAACATACCGTTGGCTATGGAGAGCGATTTCTTTCTATATATATATATGTATGCAAGCTTGCATATTATATGTGAGTGTATTATATATATATATATATATATATATATATAT
>NC_068988.1:55636189-55636824 GCF_001194135.2 Octopus bimaculoides
ATATATATATATATATATATACATACACATGCACACACGCACTTGTGTACGCGTGTATGCGTATACGTGTGTGTATTTGTATGTATATATGTATTAACATGCATGCATACATATATACATACACCCATATAAGCACACATACACACTAGCTGCAGTACCCGGCGTGGCCCGGGCTTAGTAATGAGTAAAATAAATACGTGACGGTGGAAACATATAATGATAGAAGGAAAATAAGATCTCCATTTCCGGATAGTTATAATTTGACGCTGATTATCGCTGGACAGTGTCACAAAAAGTGGAACAAAATTTTCAAAATACAGTAATATGTGTTAGAAATAGCCCAAAATGAAAACTTTGTAAAAAAAACTTTGAAAAAAGTAAATGAAAACAATTTTACGAAGTTCAGCATATGCAACCTCCTTTTACTCTTTTACTCTTTTACTTGTTTCAGTCATTTGACTGTGGCCATGCTGGAGCACCGCCTTTAGTCGAACAAATCGACCCCAGGACTTATTCTTTGGAAGCCTAGTACTTATTCTATCGGCCACTTATGCCGAACTGCTAAGTTACGGGGACGTAAACACACCAGCATCGGTTGTCAAACGATGTTGGGGGGACAAACACAGACACACAAA
>NC_068988.1:55637312-55639262 GCF_001194135.2 Octopus bimaculoides
AGACATCCTCTTTTACTTTTTTACTTGTTTCAGTCATTTGACTGCGGCTGTGCTGGAACACCACCTTTAATCGAGCAAATCGACCCCAAGACTTATTCTTTGGAAGCCTAGTACTTATTCTATCGGCCACTTATGCCGAACTGCTAAGTTACGGGGACGTAAACACACCAGCATCGGTTGTCAAACGATGTTGGGGGGACAAACACAGACACACAAACATATACACACACATACATATATATACATATATACGACAGTTTTCTTTCAGTTTCCGTCTACCAAATCCACTCACAAGGCTTTTGGTCGGCCCGAGGCTTTAGTAGAAGACACTAGCCCAAGGTGCCACGCAGTAGGAATGAACTCGGAACCATGTGGTTCGTAAGCAAGCTACTTACCACGCAGCCACTTCTACGCCAATAACTAATTTGTTTACATATTTTACACATTAGAAATAAAGAATTTGAAAAATAAAATTGTTTACAAATTCATTTTTTTTTTCATACCACCCACCCGAAGAAATATTTTGAATAATGAAAAGGAAATGGTTGCCCTCATGATTATTGCGCAGCTTTATATGTAAAATATATGTAACAAGATGATTGAGCTGCTAACATTACACATACTACGACTGGATAGTTGCATATATATTCGCGTGAAACCAATGGTATAGGATTAACAACGCTCTGGTTTTAAAGGAAATTACTCATCCATTCATCCACCCGTACAGTTTGATCACTCTTTCGTTCTAATTTCGGTTCTAATTTATTTAGATTAATCTTTTCTACTCTAGGCACAAGGCCTGAAATTTTGGGGGAGGGGATCATTCGATTAGATCGACCCCAGTACGCAACTGGTATTTAATTTATCGACTCCCGAAAAGATGAATTTATTTACATTAATATACTTTTAAATAGAGTTCATATATTTGTAAACGAAATTTTTTAAATGAAATGTAATCCAAATTATTCGTTCCGCCATTTACCGCGAGATTTACGATAACAAAATTGCTATAAGCAGTAGCAACATGATTGAAAATTCTTTTTCCTTCTCTCTCACTCTCTCAATGAGTTTGGTAACAAGCGAAATCAATTGATCCAATTCCAGAAGATATTCTTTAATATTACCTGCAATGGATAATAGTTTTTTTCGTTTCTTAATAATCTAAAAGTATAACTGCACACGAGAGAATTCGTTATTTATATTGTAAACAAATAAGTATCTGGCATAATCATGAATAGTTAAACAAATAATAGGGCAGAAACTCTGCATGGTCGCTCGACCTGCGAAAAATAGGAGCTAAATTTATCTCAGATTAGATGCTAACCACAGATTTGTGTTTTTTAACACCGGCTTTGGAGAAAACAATTTCATTGGAATATTTTAACATGGCTACTGTAAATATAAATACGGAAGCAAAGAATAAGTTTTGAGTCGATCGAGGATTCATGAAAAAACACACCGTGGTACATTTACATGTCCCTCCAAAGATACAGAGGCCCTGTGACTTATAATTCCAAGATGTTACGTACATGATTTATAATACATAAAATATAAAAGTATATGTAATACTTGAAGTATTAAAACTAAAATAGGATCAAATATTCGGTATGATATGTATAATAATAGATATATTTTCACTTTTCTTCAACATTTACGGTTCTAGACATGTTTCAGCAAAGCGGACATTCGTAAGGAAGCCTAACATCACCGTAACTTCCCGAATTGTTGGCAAAAAAAAAGAGCCCGGTAAATATTCTCAAAACATATGCGCTACCTAAAATTCTTGGGCTTGCACTCAATTCGAGATCGTACCAGGTTAGAGATCTTCGAGAAATATAGACATTTAAAGAAACATCTTGTTCACAAAAGGTACATGGGCCATATCAACTTTACTTGGCGAGGATGCCTAACCACGCACACATGCCTATATATATATATATATATATATAT
>NC_068988.1:55639742-55642943 GCF_001194135.2 Octopus bimaculoides
GAGGCACGTCTTTTCTTTAGGAAGGAAATGGACAGAAAGATAGATCCCCTTTCGTCAGGTGTCAGCGACGAGAGAGTAAAGGAGGAAGAGTGAGAGAGAGAGAGAGAGAGAGAGGGAACGGTGAAGGGGAGAGGAGAAGAATAGGGAAAGGGTGGGAGAGAAAACCAGAAAGGATGAAGAACAAGAGAGGGAGAGAGATAGACAGAAAAGAGATAGAGATAGAAGAAAAGTGCGCATCATAGTTATTAAGACAAAACTTACTTGGAATAAGATGCGTGGCGTTTGATCATATAATAATATAAATAATATATAAATATATGCATATATGCATACATATATGTACATACCTACATACATGCACACACACACACACACACACACACACACACACACACACACACACACACACACACACACACACACACACACACACATATATATATATATATATGCATATGTAGGTACAGGACGTCACGAAACGTGTACAACAAAAAAGTACGAAGTACGAGTACATGGAACATGAACTATTCTTTCGAACAACGAAAGACACAAATGGAACACAAAACAAACAACATAAAGAACAACCCTTCATCAGTTGTTGGCTGTTTTTCAAGTTTCTTGAAATACATGACAGATGCCCAAACACAAACATAGAAGTACGTATAATGCTACCACTGGAGAGCACAGGGTAAATCTGAAGGTGGACCAGCTTTATACTGTACTCTACTATGTTCTTTACAGAATATACCAATATATCATTGCTCATCTATCATTACACACATACATATATACACACACACACACACACACATACACATACAAAGGCGGCGAGCTGGCAGAAACGTTAGCACGCCGGGCGAAATGGTTAGCGGTAATTCGTCTGCCGCTACGTTCTGAGTTCAAATTCCGCCGAGGTCGACTTTGCCTTTCATCCTTTCGGGGTCGATTAAATAAGTACCAGTTACGCACTGGGGTCGATATAATCGACTTAATCCCTTTGTCTGTCCTTGTTTGTCCCCTCTGTGTGTAGCCCCTTGTGGGTAGTAAAGAAATGACACACATACACATACATATACATTTTAACTCACATCTCTCGCGAGTTAACCCAAGATTCTTTGACGACAACGTAACTTTCATATAGCTAAGGTATCTTCGGCCTGATAAATAGTTAGTGACGTACCCCTCGTTGAGTAATTATCATTTCCGAAGTTCTGCTAGCTAAGAAACATATGTAGGCTGCATTTTACCTGCTCCATTCCCTCAGTTTGGATTATAGTGTTTCGCATAGTTGTGTTGAGTGCTATATATCTCGGGTACTGTAATCAAACACTGTATGTGTGTGTGTGTGTGTACACATGTGAGTGCGTACTCACACGTACATACATGCACATGCATACATATACATATGTATGTGGGTGTGTATGTTTGTGTACACGTGTGAGTGTGTACACACACATATACATGCACATGTATACATATACATACGTGTGTGTGTGTGTGTGTGTGCGTGTGTGTGTGTGTTATTGTAATTGTTTATGGTTTATCGTAGAAAAAACATAAAAGTGCCAATTACACTCTGAGAAACGAATAGCATCAGTTTAATGTACATGTATGTAGTACACAGGTTTCCAAACGCGTACCTAAATTTTTTGCGCAGTACCTTTGTCTGGTCGAGCACTCATTAGTGGATTGAAATGAACAACGGATAATGGTTGGAAGTTTTAAACGACGCCTGACGTCCTAAGCTGTTTTTCACATTCATGTTATATTCGCCATCTTAAGTATTTTTAGAACAATCATGTGTTGCTATTTGTATATACGAAATTCTTTTTCAGTACTTCGTTGTAGTGCGGCCCTTTTTGAAGGTGACTTCGCCAGAGGATAACTTGTTTATTCTCTTGTTGATGTCTTTCTATACATACTTGATGACGTTGCAGAATGATCGATCTTTTTAGTGATTTTTGGTTGTTGCTTGGTTTTTTTGATAAGTTCTTATGGTTTTGGAAGTTTGATTAATTAAAACATCAGTGGTATATTTTTTTCCCCTTCTAGCTTGAAAGACAAAGTTCAACTTGGCGGGATTTGATGGGTTCCAGGTCTGAAGTTTTGTGGGAGGTGGGATTACATCGACTCTAGTGATTAATGATACCTATTTCATCGATCCCCAAAAAGATGACAGGCACACTCGACCTCGGCGAAATTTGAACTCAGAACGAAACGACAGTCGGAATGCCGCTAAACATTTCGTTCGACTCGCTAACGACTCTGCCAACTCACCGCTTTAATAATGATGACGACGACGACGATGATGATGATGATGATGGTTTCAATTTTAGGCATAAGGCCAGCTATTTCTGGGAAGGGATAAGTCGATACCATTGACCCCAGTACTCAATTGGTACTTATTTTCTCAACCCGGAAAGGATGAAAGACAAAGTAGAACCCCGCCGGCATTTGGACACAGAACGAATGAAGTGCTGCCAGCTCCCCGATTTAATAATAATAATAATAATAATAATAATAATAATAATAATAACAATAATGATGATGATAATAATAATAATAATAATAACAACAACAATAATAATAATAATGATAATAATAATAATAATAATAATAATAATAATAATAATAATAATAATAATAATGATGATGATATGATGATGATGATGATGATAATAATAATATTGCTGATTGAAATCGAAAAAATGTGGAATCTCAAAACTGTTACAATACCAATCACTGTAGAAGCATTTGAAATGACCAAAAATGGAACTGAATATTATTTGAGAATGATCCCTGGCTTACCATCCATGTAGGAAGTGCAAAAGATTGTCTTGACTAGTACGTCACCCGTATTGGGAAGAGCTTTGTTGCTGTGAATTCTTTATTACTTCTTTTTCATTTGTTTTCACTTTTTCTTCTTCCTGTTTTTCTTGTTTTCGTTTTTCTGGTTTGTTTTCTTCTTTCTTTTTCTCTTTTTCTCTCTTTTTTCCTTTTTTTTTCTATCACACGACTTTGTAAAGGCACAATGTGGTGTGTTTATTTTAATGGCCAAACAATTTGTACAGTGAGTTTCTATGCCCTAGGAGTCGGGATGACACTCGGCAAGAAATTTGAGACAGAATTGAAATGCTGCTGCTGCTGATGATGATAATAATAATAATAATAATAATAATAATAATAATAATAATAATAATA
>NC_068988.1:55643093-55646314 GCF_001194135.2 Octopus bimaculoides
ATACCAGGAAACCCCAAAATGGCTGAAGTTCAAAAGATAGTGCTCATGGGAACTGCCCATATCCTACGTAAAATACTGTCTATGTGATCTCAAATTTTAAAGCAAACATATAATTTTCTTATGGTTTCTTAAACATTATCTAGAACAATACTATGTACAAATCCAAATATATGGTACCCTAGGCATAACACCTACATGAACTTCTAACTTGTTGTCTCTTGAGGTCTCTGGGTGAGACTTGGATCCAGCTTGTACAAATGCAAAACAAAAGTCAAACATAAAATAATAATAATAATAATAATAATAATAATGTTGACACAGTCATAAAAGAACTCGCTCTGGCATTCAGCATGCAAGTATGAAAGGGAAGATCAGGAACGAGTGTAACAGGAGAGTTCGAGCAGTCCTAATAATTCAAGTTAACTGGACGTAACAAGGTGTTAGCTATTAATTCCTTAGCAGTTGTGGTTGTTATTTACAGTTTCAATGTGTTGAACTGGAATATGAGTGACATAAGGAAAATCCATAAACTGCTGACTTGCAATAAGATGCGCCAACCAAAGGCAGACGCAGATCGTCTTTACCTACCCAAAGCTCAAGGAGGTCGAGGCTTGATCCAATTAAAAATCTACAAAACCACCATAATTAGACTGGTTAAGTATCTTGAAACATCTAATGGACCTCGAAAGGAAGAAGGGAAAAGTTGACCTCAGAGAGATTTTGACCCAGAATGTAAGGAGTCAAGCATTTTTCCCCCGTTGTTCTATCGAAACTGTACCAGCCAGTGCTTACACCTTTACACACAGCCCAAAGATGACCTTCCTAAACATAGTTCACATCCTATTCAAGATATTTTTAATTGAATATCACAGCTAAAATAGAACACTCTCTGCTCACAACACATAACCTCTACAGTTACTACTGAATGATATAACATAGCTTACGCTTTACGAAATCACTGCTAAATAATACAACACTACACGTATTCCACGCAGAAAACAACCAATAAAAGAACACAACACGTACTTTTGTGTAATCGATGGCAGACGCATGTATAGCACCTATAACTCAGGCAACTCATTGAAAGTGATGGCCATTTCTAATAAAACAAAACGTGAACAGTGCAATGTGTACAGGCACAGTTCAACATCAAAATACTTAAAACAAAATACACAGCAAATATAAAACATGAAAACCGTCTCAAAAATAACAAAACATATTATCGCATAATTCTACATAACAGACAGAACACTAAAAATAAAACCAAAACAACGAACAAAATCCTACAGATTTAACATGCAACGTCGTTTTACATTCCCAAAAGACAATCTTACGCACAGCTCAGGAACATGGCAGTGCACCTGGTGATGCGGTAGAAACTCATAAAAAATCTTTGAGAGTACGTGGTGATAGTGATGATGATGATGACGACGACGACGACGACGACGACGATGATGATGGTGATAATGATGATGATGATGATGATGATGATGATGATGATGATGACATTGGTTTCAAATTTTGGCACAGGGCCAGCAAGACCCTGGTATTCATTTCATCGACCCCGAAAGGATAAAAGGCAAAGTCGACCTCTGTGGAATTTGAACTCAGGACGTGAAGACGGACGAAATGGCGCTGAGCATTTTGCCCGGTGTTCTAACGATTCTGCGACCTTTCAATTAGATGCACAAGGCCTGAAAAGTTTTTGGCAGGGGATGGTTAGTAGATTACATGGACCTCAGTACTTGACTGGTACTTTATTTTATCAACACCCAAAGAAGGAAAGGCAAAGTCGACCTCAGTGGTATTTGAACTTAGAACACAAAAACAGATGAAACGCCGCGAAGTATTTTGCCAGCCCACCAGCTTAACAACAACAACGACAACAACAACAATAATAATAATAATGATAATGATAACAATAATAATAATAGTAATAATAATAATAATGATGATGATAATGATAATAATAATAATGATGATGATGATGATAATAATAATAATAATGACAACAACAACAACAACAACAATAATAATAATGACAATAATAATGATAATGGTTTCAAATCTTGCCACAAGGCCAGCCATTTTGATGGGAGGGGATGTGTCGATTACATCGACCCCAGTATTTCACTGGTACTTAATTTATCGACTCCGAAGGGATGAAAGGCAAAGTCGACCTCGGCGGAATTTGAACTTAGAACGTAGCGACGGACGAAATACCGCTTAGCATTATTTCGCGCAGCGTGCTAACGATTATGCCACCTCGCCACCATAATAATAATAATAATAATAATAATAATAATAATAATAATAATAATTATAATAATAATAATAATAATAATAATAATAATAATAATAATAATAATGATGATGATGATTTAAAATTCTGGAACAAAGCCAACAGTTTCAAGGAAGGGGGCAATTCGACTATACTGAACACAATATTGAAGTATACTTGTCTTGTCGGCCCCGAATGGGTGAAAGGTAAATAATGATAGCACCAACAATGATAACGCCGACAGTGACGATCCCAATAGACAATAATGTTTCTCAAAGAAGAAGAGAAGAATATCCAAATACAAAGATCTGCAAATAGAGATAACCCAATCGTGAGCTCTGAAAACAGAAACCACCACTATAATAATAATAATAATAGGTGCCCTGGGAATGATATAAAAGAACATGCAGACAAATATATTACCAAACCCCCAGGATTTACAAATATGCATAACATACAGAAAATAGCACTGCTGGGCACCACACATCCATATGGCGTAGAGTACTTTCTCTTCAGTTAGAATAACAAAACATTGCGCATACCGAATGCACACAGAGCTGCACTCAACAGTGCAGTGTAAGCACGCAAAAAAAAAGACAATTGAATAATAATGCTAACAACAACAGCAACAGCAACAACAACAAAAATCTTTTTTACTACAGGTACAGGTCCTGAAGTTTTGGTAGGAGAGGCTAGTCGATTACATCGACCCCATTGCTGGACTGGTACTTATTTTATCGATCCCAAAAGAATGAAAGATACTGTCGCCATCGGCGGAATTTGAACTCGGAAGGTAAAATCGGAAGAAATGCCGCTAAGCATTTTTGCCTGGCGTGCTAACGATTCTGCCAGCTCACCTCCTTAATAACAATAACGATAGTGATTTCAAATTTTGGCACAAGGCCAGGAACTTCGTGGGATGGCGCAAGCCAATCACATT
>NC_068988.1:55646363-55649449 GCF_001194135.2 Octopus bimaculoides
GAGGCAAAGTCGATCTCGGCAGAAATTGAACTTAGAGCGTAAAGACGGACAAAGTGCCACTAAGCACTTTGTCCGAAGTCCTAACGATTTTGTCAGTTCTGCACCTTAATAATAATAATAATAATAATAATAATAATAATAATAATAATAATAATAATAATAACTTAACTGATTGGAAGTGTTATCATGTACATTATTTTGTTTTGGTATAAAAGATGGGCTGCAGCAAATATTCTGCTCAATACCACAGATTTCCTTGTCAGTTGCTTGATCTTAACCAGTTGACCATGTCTCTCAGTGGCTGATGATAAGTGCATCTCTGATCATGAGCAGAAGTATTTGGGGAGCATCATAGTCATGTGTTGAGAGGAATTCTTTGGGGTTTTGATAATTCATCTTTGGAAACATGGGTATTTCATTCGACATCCTCAAACAACCTTTATTCAAGAATCTTTTGAGCAGGAAGGGCTACTCGACCTGAAGAAAATTCTAACTGGGCCCCACCTGCAAGGTCATGCGATGTTAATCTTAATATGAGACCACTATGTTGCGCACATGTAGTTGTGATGCGTATGCCTGGTGTACCCTTATCAGACTGGTAGTCATGATGGGTATACTGGACTTCGTATATTTTACCCCTGTGTCACTTTGATGGCATGCCCTGCTCTCTCATTCAATAATAATAATAATAATAATAATAATAATAATAATAATAATAATAATAATAATAATCGTTTCTACTGGAGGCACAAGGCCTCAAATCTGTGGGAAGGAGACTAGTCGATTACATCGACCCTAGTGTTTCACTGGTGTTTAATTTATTGACCCCGAAAGAATGAAAGGCACAGTCGACTTCGGCGAAATTTGAACTCAGAACGTAAAGACGGACGAAATACCGCTAAGCATTTTGCCTGGTGTACAAACGATTCTGCCAACTCGCCGCCTCAATGATGATGACGATGATGATGATACTACTACTACTACTACTACTACTACTACTACTACTAATAATAATAATAATTTTTTCAACACTAGGCACAAGGCCCGAAATTTTGGGGGAGAGGGCTAGTCGATTAGATCGATCTCAGTACGCAACTGGTACTTAATTTATCCACCCCGAAAGGATGAAAGGCAAAGTCGAAATCAGCGGAATTTGAACGCAGAACATAAAGACACGAAATACCTATTTCTTTATTGCCCACAAGGGGCTAAACATAGAGGGGACAAACAAGGACACACAAAGGGATTAAGTCGATTACATCGACCCCAGTGCGTAACTGGTACTTAATTTATCGACCCCGAAAGGATGAAAGGCAAAGTCAACCTCGGCGGAATTTGAACTCAGAACGTCACAGCAGACGAAATACCGCTAAGCATTTCGCCCGGTGTGCTAATGTTTCTGCCAGCTTGCTACCTTAATGATGATGATGATGATGCTACTACCACCACCACCACTACTACTACTACTACTACTACTACTACTACTACTACTACTACTACTACTAATAATAATAATAATAATAATTATTATTATAATAAGTGCCTTGGGAATGATAAAGAACATGAAGACAAATGCATTACTAAAACCCCTAGAGTTACAAATATGGGTAACGTACAGAAAATAGCATTACTGGGTACCACACATATGACGTTGAATACTTTCTATTCAGTTAGAATAACAATATTACAACAAAACACTGCACAAAATCAATGCACACAGAGCTGCTCTCTGTAATGCAATGAAAACACTCAATAGAGATAAGACAACAGCAACAACACCTAAAACAACAACAACAACAATAATAATAATAATAATGATTTCGAATTTTGGCACAAGGTCTGAAGTTTAGGAGGTGATGGATAGTCGATTACATCGATCTCAGTGGTCAACTGGTATTTATTTTATCGACCCCGAAAGGTTGAAAGACAAACTCGACCTCAGCGGAATCTAAACTTAGAACAGGAAGTCGGGCAAAATACCGATAAGCATTTCGCCCGACGTGCTAACGATTCTGACAGCTCGCCGCCTTCTAAATAATAATAATAATAATAATAATAATAATAATAATAATAATAATCTTTACTACTATAGGCCTGAAATTTGGGGAATGGAATAGTCGATTACATCGACCCCAGTACTCAACTGGTACTTAATTTATCGATCTTGATAGGATTAAAGGCAAAGTCAACCTCGGCGGAATTTGAATTCAGAATGTAACGGCAGACGAAATACCGCTAAGCATTTCGTCCAGCGAGCTAACGATTCTGCGAGCTCGCAGGCTTCAATAATAATAATAATGGTTTCAAATTTTGCCTCAGGGGCAGCAATTTTGGAGGCGGTGATGAGTCGATTACATCGACCCAGTATTTCCCTGGTATTTAATTTATCGCCCCCCGAAAGGATGAAAGGCCAAGTCGACCTTAGCAGAATTTGAACTCAGAACGTAGCAGCGGACGAAATACCGCTAAGCATTTTACCCGGCGTGCTAACGATTCTGCCAGCTCGGCGCTTTCAATAATAATAATAATAATAATAATAATAATAATAATAATAATAATAATAATAATACTGATTTATTTTTATAACGTGCTTTCACTTCACTACCGAGAGCAACTCTGTGTGCCTTGGGTATGTGCTGTGGTTTATTATCATTATTATTATTATTATTATTATTCAGTAGTTTTATTTTTATAACGTACTTTCACTTCACTACCGAGCGCAGCTCTGTGCACCTTGGGTATGTGCTGTGGTTTGCTGTGGTGCTCTTATGTTTACTGTATTGAAAGTGTTTTGCGTAGAATGCGTGCAGTACCCAGTAGTGCAATTTTCTGTATGTTATATATATTTGTAAGTCCTGGTGTTTTTGTTATGTATTTGTCTGAATATTATTATTATTATTATTATTATTGTTGTTGCTGTTGTTGTTGTTGATATTATTACTCTTGGCACAAGGCCCTGAAAATTTTGTGGAAAGGGACTAGTCGATTACATCGACCCCAGTGTTTCACTGGTACTTAATTTATCGACCCTGAAAGAATGAAAGGCAAAGTCGACCTCGGCAGAATTTGAACTCAGAACGTAGCGG
>NC_068988.1:55650181-55651363 GCF_001194135.2 Octopus bimaculoides
ATTCGAATGTGGAATCTAAAAACAGAAACAATTCCTATCATAGTAGGTGCCTTAGGTATAATAAAAAAATATTCAGACAAATACATAACAAAAACACCAGGACTTACAAATATATATAACATACAGAAAATTGCACTACTGGGTACTGCACACATTCTACGCAAAACACTTTCAATACAGTAAACATAAGAGCACCACAGCAAACCACAGCACATACCCAAGGCGCACAGAGCTGCGCTCGGTAGTGAAGTGAAAGCACGTTATAAAAATAAAACTACTGAACAATAATAATAATAATAGCAATAATAATAATTAAATGCCCTGACGCAGTACCAGGCAGTGGCTTCCATGGCCTTTGATCTTAACTGATTGGAAGTATTATCGTGTACACATTTTGTATTGGTATAAAAGATGGGCTACAACAAATACTCTGCTCAATTCCACATATTTGATTGTCATTTGCTTGACCTTAATCAGTTGAGCATGTCCCTTAATAGCTGACGATATGTGCATCTCTAATCACGAGCAGGAGTAGTTGGGGAGCGTCATAGCCATGTGTTGAGAAGAATTCATTGAGGTTTAAATAATTCACCTCTGGAAACATGAGTGTTTCGTTCATCATCCTTAAACAAACCTTATTCAGAGCTGATGCTGTAGCTGCCTATACATATTTGTTTATGTGTTTGTTTGTAAATTTACATACGTGCCTGTTGCATGTTCATCCGTAAACGAATGAATGAATTAGTTAATTGATGAAACAGTAATAATAATAATAACAATGTATATAGTTCTATAGTTTTTGATACATTTACTTTCAGGTTACAGTGCAGTGCATGTGTGTGTGTGTATATATATATGTGTGTGTATATATATGTGTGTGTGTATATATGTGTCTGAGTGTGTGTGTGTATATATATATGTGTGTGTATGTGTATATATATATATATGTGTGTGTATGTATGTGTGTGTATCTATCTATCTATCTATCTATCTGGCCTGCTTGTTTGTTGCACCTTGTTTACCATTTTTGTCCTTGTTCTTTTGCCACGTCATGTACCCAGTAATGTATCTATGTGTACATGTGGATGAACGTATATACATACATGTACATATATATGCAAATACTCATATATTGTTTATATATATATATATATATATATATATATATATATATATATATGT
>NC_068988.1:55651392-55652900 GCF_001194135.2 Octopus bimaculoides
TATATATATATATATATGCGTATATGTGTATACATACATATGAATATAAATGCATATTCCTACATGTTTTCACATATATGAAGAACTCTGTGTGTGTGTGTGTGGATGTGTCTAAGGCAGAAATATATGTTGCAGATACAACGACGATGACGACGATTACCACGACGACGACGACGACGACAACAACAACAACAACAACAGCAACAACAACAACAACAACAGCAATAACATGAATATGGAATTTGAGTAGATTTTTCTGATGACTGACAGGAATGACTAAAAGAAAAGTGAAGCTAATAAGATGTCAATTCAGAGCCGAAGACTTAACGAACACATCCTTGGCACTCGCCCACAATCCGAATTTATGTTTTTATTTTTTGCTTGTGAAGAACAGGAGGTGGGGGGTTGTTCCTGGTGGTGGTGCTGGTACTGGTAGTGAGAGAGCTAGTAAGTGATAATTGATAAATTTTCTGGTCACTTGTGTATGTAAGAATATAACATGCATACATATATACATACATAGATACGTACGTACCTACGTACCTACGTATGTATGTATGTATGTATGTATGTATGTATGTATGTATGTATGTATGTATGTATGTAAGTGTGTACGTGTGCGTGTGTGCGTGCGTGAGTATGCGTGTGTATTGTTACTCCTGTTAATTTTTCGTTTTAATAACTATATTTACTCCCACATCCGTCCCACAGGTTCGGTAAACTCATTTGTAACACGTTTTGTTCATATAAAAGGGCCCTGATGGTAATGATAATGAAATAATAATAATAATAATAATAATAATAATAATAATAATAATGATGATGATGATGATGATGATGATGATAATAATAATAATAATAATAATAATAATAATAATAATAATAATAATAATAATAATAATAATAATAATAATAATGATGATGATGATGATGATGATGATGATAATAATAATAATAATAATAATAATAATAATAATAATAATAATAATAATAATAATAATAATAATAATAATAATAATAACAATAATAATAATAATAATTATTATTATTATTATTATGGCGGCGAGCTGGCAGGAAATACTGCTAAGTATTTCGTCCGTCTTCACATTCTGTGTTCAAATTCCACCGGGGTCGACTTTGCCTTTCATCCTTTCGGGGCCGACGAAACTAAGTATCAGTTGAGCATTGGGATCGATGTAATCGACTACCCCTTTCCCAGTAATTTAGGCCTTTTCTCTATAGTAGAAACGATTACTATTGATGAGAATAGATTCGTTCTCGATACTCCCATTTTACTTTTTTGTTTTGTTTTGTTCGATACGTATTTGTAGGTTAGAAACAAACCTCCCCGCCATCATACAATCAGCTTTCTGGGATTTGTGTATACTTGTTTTCCTTTCTATTGCTACCTTCTGAATATAACTTTTAAGAGACGGTAAAGCAAAACAAAGCCAAACCAGCATGAGAGCCAGTTCATAGCGGAAGCGATTTGCGCACTACACAGAAGT
>NC_068988.1:55653544-55656679 GCF_001194135.2 Octopus bimaculoides
CTAGTGTATGATAATTTATAAACTCAAAATATACCCAGATGTCTAGTACTGAATTTGGATAATGTGAAATAAATGAAAAAATAAAATAAAATTATAATAAACTCATTAAGTTGGCGGCCATTGAATTTAGGACATTACTTTCACTTTTGTCATTCTGCATATAGTATCATTTTGCTTGATGGCCAGTGTGGAGTCGTGGCCGTGCGTGGCTTGTTTGTCATTGTCCGCTTTTCTGGTTGGTACAAACCACATACACACACACAGATACATATGCGCGCACACACACACACACACACACACACACACACATACAGATACATATGCACACACACACACGCACATACACTCACACGCATATACACACAGATACATATGCACACACACACGCACACACTCAAATACACATACACACACACACATATGCACACACACACATACTCACCCCCCCACACACACACATGAATAACACCTTCTGTGTGTCACTGTGTCTGTCTACCTCTCTTACAGTTTACAATCGTCCCTTAGCTGACAAGTAAAAATGCTGCTCTCTGTGGCTAGTGAGTGGTTAGTTGTTAGAGGGCTTATATACTATTAAAGACCGTTTACTTCTTTTGTTAAACGCTAAGCGTAGCGGCATTCGGACATACGCCCAATTTATTATTATAAATATCATTTCAACTCTCGCTGGCTTTTCTCAGTTTCAATATCGCTAACAATGTTCCTGTTTAATGCTTCAGCTGCTGTTGTGTTACTGATGTTGCTACTGCAAACGTTCTTCAAATAAAATATTATTATTGACTGACTGCTCCACATACAATATCGCCAGGTCTTTCAAAAATATATTAATTTCGATTCCTTATCGATCTATATCCACACTTAAATCGATAGAACTGTTGTCTTTTAAATGCTAAAATGCTTACGTCTATTTCATCAGTCTACGTCCTGAGTTCAAATTTCACCGGAGTCAAATATTCCTTTTACCGCTTTCGGGGTTCAATGAAATAAGTACCAGCTGAACACTGACGTTGATGTAATCGACTAATCCCCTCCTCAAACTTCAGACCTTGTGTCTATAATAGAAAGGATAAATTTTGTTACCTTTACCAGATATTAAATAGATAAACTTTATATTGTCATATA
Source organism: Octopus bimaculoides (assembly GCF_001194135.2). Taxonomy (NCBI): domain Eukaryota; kingdom Metazoa; phylum Mollusca; class Cephalopoda; order Octopoda; family Octopodidae; genus Octopus; species Octopus bimaculoides. The sequence continues at coordinate 55,654,685 of NC_068988.1, forward strand.
ACAATGTTGGCACTCCGTCGCTTACGACGTCGTGGGTTCCAGTTGATCCGATCAACGGAACAGTTTGCTCGTGAAATTAACGTGCAAGTGGCTGAGCACTCCACAGACACGTGTACCCTTAACGTAGTTCTCGGGGATATTCAGCGTGATACAGTGTGACAAGGCTGACCCTTTGAATTACAAGCACAACAGAAACAGGAAGTAAGAGTGAGAGAAAGTTGTGGTGAAAGAGTGCAGCAAGGTTCGCCACCATCCCCTTCCGGAGCCTCGTGGAGCTTTAGGTGTTTTCGCTCAATAAACACTCACAACGTCCGGTCTGGGAATCGAAACAGCGATCCAATGATCGCGAATCCGCTGCCCTAACCACTGGGCCATTGCGCCTCCACGTTATATAACCAAGTATAGAATATTTTACATATATCACAAATTATATGCATGATATTAGCAAACATCAGGTATTAAACATTTAATGTTTGCGAAGAATTTATTTTCTGGATATCGTATTTAGATAAGACTTTGCTTGATCTACGTATAACTGTATATTGAACACTGAATTAAATCGCCAATAAATTATGTCATATATATGGTGTTTTCATAGGTTATATCATGTCAAAGTTTGCTCCTTAGATTCCATTTTATAAAAGTATCACGGCCATATAGATTCTGTTTTGTAACAATAATGTTAATGTATTAGACCAGTGATACTCAACTATTTTTTTTTTTTTACCTATGGATCCTTTTGATTATTATTTTATTCTGGTGGACCCACATAGCCATTCGATGTTTAAAAACTAATTTTAAAGATACGTCTTTCAAAATTTTGTTTATCACACATTCACTTGTGTGTGTTGAACAATGTAAAATGTCAGGGAAAAAAACTTAGTTGTTTCTTACACAAAGTACATCGAAAACAAAAAAGCTTTTCAGGGATCCTTAAATTACTCTTGTTGATTCGCAATTGACTATTTGGCTTGTCTAGATCTTACAAAATCTTATATTAACTTCAAAGGGTTATATTGACCCCAGTTGACTACAGTAGACATTAATTTTTACGTTTGGTGTTTATATAGAAGCTCTTTTGTGTATATGACACTAACTTAAAACCAGTTTCATGTACATAGTATTTTTTTATACTCTATATTGTAGCCGCATGTTTACTTGTAGTGTTCTCTTTTCCTTGTGTGGTATTGTTATACATGCTTTTGTTTGTGTGTGTATGACGTTTACATAATCTATGAGAGTGAAATAAGAGATCCTAAGGAGACCTCCACCTGTGTTTTGGCCCACGAATCGCATAGAAATGTGGTTACGGTCATATTTCTTTCACAGCAAGTCTTCGTAATGTTTTAATATTTATTTTAGTTCTTCGAATTTGAGCTGTTTACTCTTTTCAACCATGTGGCTGCGGTCATGCTGAAGCACCACCGTGGTCTTTCTCAGTCTCAGGTGTTTCACATCAATACTCCTGTATGTGCTTTGCCCCAGCTGTTAACCGATTTGGTGTATAAGGGAGTTTGATTCCGCTGCCCTCGTCTGCACCTCATGTCGGGCTGTTGGTTCATCTGCTATTGTGGAGAGAAAGATGTGTAGTTCCTTTTTGAAGACATCTACTTCCACCTTATGTACATTTCTTAAAGCGGCTGATTGCTCTATGCTATTGATTGAGGGTAAAAGTCTGGTATGTCTTCTCTGAGGAACGGTTAGTAAACAGTAAAACAGTCTGCAGGAGACTTCACTCTACTTATTTCTGCATAACACCAGCACAGTAAAAAAGTGCCTTCATGATTCACTAATACTGGTCTTTTCATAACAACACTGACCAGCAATCTCTTCCCCTCGAATTTAAATAATATATATACACGCATACATAAAATACATACCTTCCTCTCTCACTATCTCTCTCTTTATCTCTCCCCTCTCTCTATACATACATACATAAATACATACATACATACATACATACATACACATATATATATATATATACATATATAT
>NC_068988.1:55656818-55662764 GCF_001194135.2 Octopus bimaculoides
GATCTCAGTGAAATTCTTTCACATGTCATGCTCGTGTATTCGTGTGTGTGTGTGTGTGTGTGTGTGTATGTGTGTGTGCGTGTGCGTGCGTTATATTCAAGAATGTTATATTTATTTGGCACTGACCAAAAAGACGTGGTTAATAAACGGGGAAGTAAATTAACTGATGATAAACAAGAAAGAGAGAAAAAAAAAAGAAAGAAAGAGAAGAAGATAAATCAGTATTTTACTCCAAGTGTCAAATTCACTGGCCAAGCGTTCAAAACTGGAACTCGTACGATGATTTATTACAAACTGTTTATATTGAAACGTGTTTTTTTTCTCCCCTACGCAAACTGCTAGAATAAAGACAACCTGGCAGCAGGAACTACTAATGGATGAAGAGTTATATCTTGTGACTCTATATTCCTAAACGAAAACGGAATAGATTTAAAATTTTCTATCATAAGATTTATTAGCGAAGATCGTCAGAGAAATAGTTGACAAGTATCTGACACTGTTATTCTTGACACACAATATACGACTTGATTACAAATATCAAAACATTGTTTGTTGTTTGTTCATGTTTCTAAACGTCAGTATCAATTGAGTTGTTGTTGTTGTTTTCTTTATTTTACCTACATTGTTGTTGTTGTTGTTGTTAATAATGATGGTGATGATAATGGTGATATTGTTTAGTTACGCTTGTCAACGTTAATGCTATGTTTACCATGATCAGTAATAGAATTGTTTAAATATATGTCCCATATTCTTTTTTTTTTTTTAGGTATGACTGTGTGGTAAAGAAGCTCGCTTTGTAATCGCGTGGTTTGAGGTTCAGTCCCACAGCATGGTACATTGGACAAATGTCATCTACTGTAGCTCTGGGCCGACCAATGCTTTTTCATGGGAATTGGTTGACGGAAACTGTGGTAATCCATCGCGCGCGAGTTTGTGTGTGTATATGTATGTATGTATAAATCTGTCTGTCTGTCTGTCTGTCTGTCTGTCTGTTTGTCTGTATGTATGTATGTATGTATGTATGAATATGTATGTATGACATTGTGTTTGTATTTATTTTCCCCACCGCTTGACTATCGGTATGGATCTATTTACAGTTCGGCAAACGAGATCGACAGAATTAGTACCATACTTAAAAATAAGTACCGGGGGCGATTCGTTCGACTTAACCCTTCAAGGTGGTAGTGCCCCAGTATTGCCGCAGTCCTCAGACTGAAACCAGTAAAAGATAAAAGTTAAAAGCTATTCTCACTCCCCTGTGATGTGGAAGTGATAGAATCGATAACATTGCTAGCAGAGCCACATTGTTAGTGATTTTTCATCACTTAAGCTCGAAAAGAAGGTAAGGATTTATCAGGTAGCAATGCAAGCAAGCGAGTAACATCTTTAGATTTGTCTTCAGGTACCTTTTCCAACATTCTTTCATTCAATTTGTCGTTTCCTTTATTTCGTCTGCTAATTCACAGCAACTTATAATATAAGACCACATTTTCTAAAAAAAAAAAAAAAAAAAAGGAAGAACCCATTGGATGACGTAGTTCTAGATACTCCTAAAAAACAGAATGGTTACTACTTAAACATCTTTGATCAAAGGGTGAACCGGAGCTAAACAATAAATACATTTCTTCATATCAATATCTCAATATCAACGTAAAAAAAATACTATGAAAACGAAATGTGCGACAATATTAAGAGGATACGTTTTGCATTTAGGATAAAAAAGATACGAAGACTATGCGAGCAAATCATGGTATGAGATTTGCTAGAGAAGTGACCACCACAAAAAATAGACCTTTTCTATTTAATCAAGAATTACTATTCTCAAAAAGGAACCAATAATATTCTACATACTCTAAAGACTCTAAAATCCTTTAAAAGTATATGCGTATTGGCTGACAAAACTAAGTAGTTATATATGAAATAAACAAAGATAAAACTATAACTTCTGTAATAATATATTGAACTCTTCCAGAAAAATCAAAAAACGAAAACAAATGATAATATATGCAAATATATTAATGCAGAAATACAACACATAACTACGCAAAAAAAAAAAAAACCTTCGTTACTTTAAAACAGTGGTTCTCAACCGGGGTCCATACAAGATTTTATTATTCCAGGTATATGAAACCATCAAACACAGACAAGGTTTCAAGAACTGCTAAAAACTATTTGACTTCATTAACGTTGTCCGCTTTCTAGTAACATGCGTGAACATTATAACTTCCGATATCCCCTTGCAATCGTAAAATACAGGGACTTCTTTAAAGTCCATCTCGCCACAAAAATTCCCTTAAGTGAAAATATCTGTTTTTATTTCAAATGGAATTTCAATTCATAAAAGGAATTAGTTAAAAGAAAGAAAAAAAAAAACGATAAAATAAAGTTAAAATATTTTGTAAAAGGTAAAATTTATAGTGTTTAATTTCTTTGCCCTTTGAAATAAGGAACGCTTTTCATTTAAAATGTCGAACCTTCTATCCAGATCCTGCTTAAACCACAAAAAAAAAAAAAAAAAATAATAATCTCACCATCGCCAAACAAAATGAAAACATCTGCTATTAATTCAAAATGGAGTTTCAATTGAGAAAGAAAATATCAAGAGAGAAAAGGAAAATGTCTTTAAATATAATAAAAGAAAAGAAGAAAGAAGAGGAGATTTATAATCAGAGTGAATGGTCAGTTTTGAAGTGGAATGTTAGCTTCATTGAACTAATATAACATTTTGACTTAGAAAAACACCAAATACATTCCTGTGAATGTAAACTGCTTCAAATTGGAAATGGTATAGCTGTCATTGATGTCCACTTCGCTGTTGGACGCCCTTTGCTTGACCAGCTGGTCTTACTTAATTTACACTCTGCTGGCTCCGAAATTGAAGTTTTTTTTTTTTTGAAATTTTCATCTGAAATACAGAGTATTTTTCCAGTAAACATTGAGTGATGTCAATTATGGTGGTGGGCGCAGCGGTGGCGGTGATGATGGTGGCTTTGGTCATGACTATGATGATGATTATGATGATGATGATGATGATGATGATGATGATCGTTATCATCATCATCATCATATTCACCACAAGATCGACGATGACTACGACGTCGACGACGACAACTACTATTATACCGACAAATAACCATGAACATACACTATTATTATCGGAAGCACATAACAAAAAAGTAACAAAGAAACGAAATGAAATCGCGTGTTTTCATGGCTGTACACCTATTATTCAGAACAATACATAGATAAACGCATTTTCACACACAAACATACAGACATACATATTATATTATACACAAGTCTTTGAAATATTATACTCGGTTTCTTGGTCTTAGTAATTGTGTTTGGTGAATACTGTGTGTGTGTGCGTGTGTGTGTGTGTGTGTGTGTAGTGGAGTAGTGATGGAGAGGCTGGTGGGAGAGAATAGCGGAAACCGCTGTTTTCTCGCCTAGTTTCGACTGAAAAGTGAAGCATTTTTCCTTTCTTTTTCTGTCTCTTTTTTTGTTTCATTGAAATTGTGATTTTAAAGTGGACAGTTACTGGTAAGAAGGAATAGATAGAAGTTAAACCAAAGTGGAAAGAAGGAAAAGAAAGAAACCAAAAGAAAAGAAAAGGAAAGAAAGGAAGAAAGAAAGAAAAAAGAAAGAAAGAAAGAAAGCAGTAGTTTGAGGCGAGACAAGGACAATATTTAGGTCAAGATTTCTTAATGATTTCTATTGGGAGCTTAATTTGATTAAGACTGATAATAACGTGTGAATGCGTTAAATCAATTTCGGTTTTTCATTTGTCCAGCGTCACATCTCCTTCAAAATCTCAACTCTAATGGAAACTAATGAAAACCATGCGTGCAAAATGATTAGGGACGGATGTCTTTGAAATTTACTGGCATTCAGGAAAACTGTATTGAAGAATCCTTCTCTTGAATAATGTTAATTGATCACATGTCTGGTTAGAAAATAAGCGTGAAAAAGAAGAGAAGAGAGAACTTATCATGACATTTGATGGGTGGTTGTGGAAACAAGGGGTGATGGTGGTATTTCTTTTCTTATATTTGTTATTTTTATAAGCTCTTTCTTTTTCTTTTTTCTTTTCTCTTTTTTTTTTTTGACAGGCTGTGAACGGGAGGAAGGGATCACTTAACGAAGTTGCTTGATGAAGGATTTGAATTTCAAAATTGGCGGAATAGAAAGAAAAAGAATAAAAATAAACGAAAAACTAAACACAGTAACAACAGCAATAAGAAAAACAAACAAAAATTCAAACAATATTCGTCATTCAACTAGGAATGAATTGAAGTTTTTGACCCTACAATGGAATTGGGAAGGTCTCGAAACCTAGAAATTAATTTTTCCCTGTTTCCCGAGCACAGATAATCAAAGAAATGAATGTTGTGCTTTCAATGTGGAAGAACCAAAGTCTCAAAAAACCCCAACCTTACTCGACTCGCGAAGACCTCGAATTAAGTAAATAAATAAATAATATAATGTAAATAAAAACGATCTAGCCGTGACCGTTCCATCTTATTTATTGAATGTGTTCCTTTGTTTAAGACAGTTGGCGGTAAATTGAAGAAGTTTCAGCGTTTTCCTTTGTTGTCAGTATTAATTAGACGGTCTGTGAGGGGTGGGGGGAAACTGGCAGTGTCGTTAGCAAACTGGACAAAATGCTTAGCGGCATTTCTTCCAGCTTTTCGGCTTGAGTTCAAATACCCTCCAGGTCGACGTTGCTTTTCATCCTTTCGAAGTTGAGGAAATAAGTACTATTTGAGAAATGGGTCGATGTAATCGACTAGTCCCCTACCCACAAATTTCAGACCTTGTGCGAGTAGTAGAAATTGATTGGATAGTCTGTAGATACTGACTGGTTTAGACACTGTGTGTTGATGTAAGAAAGTGGGTAATACCTCTGAAGGAGATAGTACCTATGAATAGTCCAAATGAGTCTAAGACAAGTTGTAGAGGCAGTCACACATAAGACCTTCATAGAGTCAATAACTCAAGTACTTTCTTATCTTAGAAACAGAATTCTTTTTTAATAGTCAGGTTATATTATTGTTGTCGTTAAGAAAAAAATGTTTAACCGTAGACCAGCCCTGTTCGAATTAATCTATTATTAAAAGGCGTTTCAGTAGTGACCATCTAGATTCTTTGTATATTAGAGACAACAGCTATCTCATTTTGTGTCGCTTGGACATGAGTTGGGTAAATTTGGCTGCTATTTCTAACATGCCAAGTGACCGCATAATGGTTTTCTTGACTTGCTATTGTTGTTGCTTTAATGCTGTCGTTGTTGTTTGACCTTAGATAAAACTAATTCAGTGGACCTAAGAGTAAAGATGTTCCCGTTATGAGCCTTCTACTTGACCATAGTGCAACATATTGTCAACAAAAATACGCAAATAGCATTCACAAGTAACAAACAAAAATAAACACTTTGATGATGTATAAATCTAAGGAATAAAGCTCAAAATTTCAGCAGTAATGCCTACGTCAATCGCTTTGGCTCTGCTTTCTACAAAGATACAAAAACTCGCTAATCCGCTTTATCCTGAGGATGAGGCGAGGAAAGTCTAGAAATGTCTCTGTTGGTGTTAGCAATTGTACTTTTTCACACAAAAAAGCAAAGAGCTCATGGGAGTATACGGAAAGAAAAGAAAAAAAATTGTAAAAATATAAAATTAGAACATAGTGCATTCACTACAACACGCACTCATGCACACAAACAAACACGGTGTACGTTTAAACATGCATATAGACTTGTGTGTGTGCGCGCGCGAGCGTATGAGTAAGTGTTTATACACGCATATACATATTTACACACACACATATATATATATATATATATATATACATACACACAAACACGCACACACACACACATACACACGTGTGTGTGCGCGCATGTGTATGAGTGCGTGAGTTTAGGTATACATATATATATATATA
>NC_068988.1:55663476-55667600 GCF_001194135.2 Octopus bimaculoides
GTTTCTTCATGTGTCATCTGTGTGCGTGTGTGCGTGCGCGTGTGCATATGTGTGTGTGTGTGTGCGTGTGTGTGTGTGTGTGTGTGAGTTCAGCCCACGATGGATGCCACCCGTGTGGTCTCGGGGAGACTATAGGTAAGTATTGCTCCTTCGAGTGGAATCATTCAAGAGTGTTTCGTTTGAAATCAGTGAAGATGATGTTTCATCGCATCTTCTCGGATGAGGAAGCAAGTATCCCACGAGGGGCCCAGTTGAGAGCTGGTGCTCACAGCTGTGCTAGATCAACAACACGCTTTCCTCTTTTATCAAAACGTAAACCTAGTGTTCAGAGCGTTGTACTTACAACGCACCCTTAGTATATTTATGGGCTCCTTCTGAGTATGTGTGTGTACACACACATAAGCATGCACGTGCGCGCGCGCACACTCACACACACACACACACATCCTCACGCACATCACATGAAGACACAAACTCGTAGAAACGAAAGCATTTTGCAACACATCCATACTCTCTCTTACTCGCACATGCGCTCATGAGCGTTCACTCACATACAAACATTACTCACATATACGCATAAGGGCATATTTACACGTCCAGACCTCCAAATGTATCCACATGCTCGAACACTCACAAACACACACGCATATGCACGTAGACAATTTCAAGCATTTACTCATACACGCACACAAGAATTCAGTGTACTGGTGTATCTCAGGCAACATGGTTAGGGTACAGTATAGTATGTTACTCTGTTGTCTTACTATGATATATCACAAGAGTTCACATATACACTTGTATGAACGCACACACTCTTATACGCATATACGCACACTCTTTGCATACTCACAAATATTCACTCATAGGTTCATGTGCATATATGCATTCTCAAGCATAAATATGCAGGTCTTTCACTCTTTAACACATAGACATATGCAAATAGATTTAAATAAATATTCACACGCGCGCACACAATGGAAAGTATAAAAGAAGCGTAGAAAGAGAGCGATACAGGCAAACGCAGATTCACTAACGTTTTACTTACATTGGTCACATGTATATGTATACACAAACAAATACAAACACACATGAATATTCAATAACACATAATTACATGGACATATATGATACTATCGTATATCCATCTTTGCACACGACAGTATTGAAAAAATGGTGACAAATATCGCAAAATATTTTATATGCATGTGTACATGTGCTTTGTGTGCGTAAATATATAACTAGTTGTACAGTATCCCACTCGTGAGGAATCGGTATGTATAAGTATGAAGCCTGATTTAATATTGGTACTTAAGCAGTGTGTTATATATCCCAGTGCCCCAATAATTACAGCTATAAACCTGAACTTGTAATTTGGATGGAGTAACTAGATTTCTCAATAGTTTAGTGTAGTTCCCAGTTGTCAGGATCTTGCGGGTTTTGATATCTATGGAGTGGATTTCCTCTACAGACTAATCTAGTATCCCAAATGTTGGGATCAGCACTGGTAGTGCAAATGCATTGTGGGATATTGTTTTATTGCGAGAGGAAAGTTCCGGCTGGCATATTTTCCTAAGTCTGGTGTAATATTCTCGGGTCACTCTATCTTTATTCATGGTATGTCACTCTATCTTTATTCATGATATGTTTACGTCTATGTATGTATGCATGTATGTATGTATGTATGTATGTATGTATGTATGTAATCAACCTTACAGTAAATAGCATTGTGAATTAAATAAGTGTACCAACACACACACGCATATATGTGTGTGTATTGTGTGTGCGTAAGTATTATCAATCTATCTGCCTGTCTGCCTGCATGGGATGGGAAGTGTCCGCGTAAATATGGCAGAGACATGTGAAAGAAAGAAGACGCAAACAAATCTTCAGTAGGTAGTAAAACAAAATTAATTGCTGTATGGTTAAACTGGTTATAACTGTCTCAAGTTTAACATTTTACTTCCGTGAATAACGGGTAAAAATGTATGTTACTCTTGCTTGGGCCGAATATTCTACGGTACCGTTGACGATGATCGGCAAAGCTGGCGGGAGTGCGACAGTTGGAAAATACCCGAAATCGTTGAGATAAAGAGAATGCTCTATGGTGTAAGTTGTATATAAAATAACATATATGTATATAACACATGAAGATAGGTAAAGTCAGATGCTTGAAATTTCATGCTGAATTCCAAGATTGAAGAGTAAAAGACAATCTGAAGTCAAGTGGCTGCGAAGCGAACTGCTTAGTTACACAGTTGGGTATACAAACATTTTTCTTTTGCTTGTTCAGTCATTGGATAGCAGCCATGCAGGGGCACCGTATAGGAAGGTTTTAGTCGAACGAATCGACCTCAGTGCTTATTTTATTGTTTTGTTTTATCGAACAGCTTGGTTACAGGAACGTAAACAAACCAATGCCAGTTGTCAAGCGGTGGTAAGAGACAAACACAAACACACATATACACATAAACACACATGACACACACAAATATACACACAAATACTCACACACATGTATACATACATACATACAAACATACATACATGCATACCCATATATATGAATATGTATGTATGTATGTATGCATGCATGCATGTATGTATCTATCTATCTATCTATCTATCTAGCTAGCTAGCTAGCTAGCTTAGCCTCTCTCTCTCTCTCTCTCTCTCTCTCTCTCTCTCTCTCTCTCTCTCTCTCTCTCTCTCTCTCTCTCTCCCTTTCTCTCTCTGTATATATATATATATATATATACACACGACGAATGCCCAAATTTAAACTTGGAAGTATATAATAATACTACCGATAGTAATGGGTAATTCTGAAGGTGGACGAGCTTTATACTGTACTCTACCACATTCCTAACGCAATATAACATAACTATGTATGTATATATATATATATAAAATGTTAAGGAGAATTCAAATACGTTCAACAATTTATATAAACATATATTGCGCCATTGATCGATGTATATAAGTTTTTAAATATACAAACGTATCAATCATCAAAATATTGAAGCATATTAAAAATCTATGAAACATGAATATATAAAAATTCAATATACAAATATAAATAGACGAATGAGATTAAGTTATAAAAGTGTAGATGTATAAAAGTGTAGCTGTATAAAGATATACATAGAGACATTTAGAATTACACTCGTATCAAAAGGCGTTGTAGAACGGCATTGGAAAAAAAATATTTAAAAATATTCTGTTACGAGAAGGTGAATAGAATAAACTCTTACAAAAAGAGCGAATGAAGAAAAATCATGGCGTTGTGATTAGATTGCTCAGAAAATATATGTAATTAATCCAAGAAAATAGGTAATCCTGTTGAGATAAACTGTTGGTGGTATTCCTCTTTTTGTTTTTTTTATTTTTATATCTGGCGTCTCGAGTTTTTATCTGAGCACTTCAAACTACTGCCTGTACAGTATACAAAGAAATTTTACTGAATTCATATCTTATACTCATTTATATATATTTTGTACATTCATATCTACTACACACACACACACACACACACATATATATATATATATATATAGTAGTATAAGATATTAATGTACAAGATATATATAAAGAAGTATAAGATATGAATCCAGTGCCTTGTCTAGCTATCACTGAAAGCTCCTCTAACCGATTCAGCTATCTGACCACATCATAATCCAATAAGAAGTGTCATGTAGAGCACCCATGCAGCTGAAATCCAGAAGATCCGATCAATGAAATCATTTGGCGAGGAGTATATAAGACGTAAAACGTCAGGAGGTATAAGAAATAAATATGTTTATTTAACCGCTTGATGTCCTTAGAATCACGGCCGTTTTGCAGCCGTCTTCGCGTAGTAATATAAGTTAAATCGTTTGTGTGACTATGATGTTCAGGTGTTCTGATGAGCTGGCTTTCTTTATTTGTATTGATTTGTGAGTAAACGATTGTATTGAATAACGCATAGCATGTATATTAATGCAAACATGTAAACATAATTTAATTCCACACTCAAATTATTACTATAAAATGAAGGCTGCGAAACGGCCGTAAACATAAGGATTTCAAATCGTTAAATAAATATATTCATCGCTCATACATCCCGACTGTTATATATATATATATAT
>NC_068988.1:55677387-55679630 GCF_001194135.2 Octopus bimaculoides
TATATGATATACATGTGCATATATACATACATGTACATATTTACATATGTATGTATATGCACATGCATATATGAGTACAGGACGTCAACAAACGTAAACAACATGAAAAACGGGAACATGAATTACAAAAACGAAAGAAACAAATAGAAAAAACGAGACAAGCAACATAAAGAACAATCCCTTCATCAGTTGTTCACTGTTTTATCTACTCCGCAAGGACCAAAAATTCTTCCCGAACCATGGGCTCATTATACCTGCTTTCCGGATTTAGTGGCGTATATATTCCCCACGTGGGTGTGACGCCGGTCCGTTGCAAGATCTCTTATTTTTGTCTGTTGGGTAGACTGGAGCAATGTAAAGTGAAGCTTTGTGCTCACGAACACAACGCATCGCCTGGTTCAGGAATGGAAATCACAATATTACGATTTTGTGTTCAACACCCTAACCGCTCAGCCACACGCGTCTTAAACACACACACACACACACACACACACATGTAAATTAATATAAACAACCAGGTGCAACGTGATACCATAAAGGAAAAATTCAATCGTCACTAAGTGTGACTAAGGATGCTAGAAATAAGATAGCACTTGGCTGTTTATATTACTTTTTAGTATACGCATTTGCATTTTGCTAAATCAGCCATAAATTTTTATGGTAAATATATATATGTTGGTGGACGGAATCAGCCGATCACGAGCCGTTCGAGAAGTCACCACTGAAATGCTTACAAATAAGCGAAACTAGCCAAATCTGGTTGATCCTCGGGATAGTCACGAGGCGGTTACCTCCCCTGTCAGTATATGTACACACTTGCGCTCTTCTCGCGGTTTTAAATGGAATGATAACTGACGATCGAAGATGGTGCGTTTGAAACGCAGCATAGATATAAATACAGTGGACAAAAATGTAGTCATTATTCTTTTAAGGAGAATTACTGTAAAAATGGTGATTGCTTATATCAAAACGTTCGATACCTAATGTGAAGTGTTTATATTAACCCAAGTGTGGAAGAGAAGATACGGATTATCAATAGTAAACTGTAGAGACGGATATGGTATGTCCATAAGAGAGACATATGAAGAAAGGGTAGGGAGTATGTCTATATGTGTGTCAAGTTATACATGTCTGTATGTGTGTGTCAAGTTATATACATATGTCTCAAACTGCAATGAGCCAACGTGATCACTGGATCTGGCAGAAATAGTAGCTAAGTTACCATTCTGCAATATCTTATCCAGGTTATACTATGCTCTAAAAAAGCAGGATGCTCACGGCTGGAATGTCTTTAGTTAAAATTCAGTTCTAGCAGGACTAACCTGATGTTTAGTATTAATAATACTGGCCAAGAGGAAATGTCAACCCTTCCTCACGACATCTGTGAAATAGCTGTCAAAAATATCTCAAACAACACTGTAAAGTCTTCAAAAAGCAAAAGAGAAAAAATGTACGAATAAAGACAGGATGGTCATTTCTGGAAGATCTTTCATCAAAAGCCTATATATTCGGATTTGATACGAAGAGAGTATAACAATAATGGGGACCCATCATGAACATAAATAGAATGGTAACCACCTATATTGATATCACTCTAATATTTATCACCGATCTCCACTATATCTTACTCATAGATCTAATTGATACAACACAATTCATTTTTGCTCCTTTTAAGTCTTCATAACAATTTCTTATTTCTTTATTGCCCACAAGGGGCTAAACATAGAGGGGACAAACAAGGACAGACAAAGAGATTAAGTCGATTACATCGATCCCAGTGCGTAACTGGTACTTAATTTATCGATCCCGCAAGGATGAAAGGCAAAGTCGACTTCGGCGGAATTTGAACTCAGAACGTAACGGCAGACGAAATACTGCTAAGCATTTCACCCGACGTGCTAACGTTTCTGCCAACTCACTGTCTTCATAACAATTTCTACTGATCAAAGACACGTTTAATCACACTCTGTATGTAGGTATGTATGTATTAATGTATGTGTGTGTGTGGTGTGTGTGTGTGTGTGTGTGTGTGTGTCTGTGTGTGTGTGTGTGTGAGACTGGTCTAAAAAAGGTAATGTATGTACGCATACTTACAGTTATATGCACATGCAGACTGCAAAATAAAGGTCAGTGAGTAACTAACCCCAGTTCAAATATACATCCATATATATATGTATATATATATATATATATATATATATATATGTGTGTGTGTGTGTGTGTGTGTGTGTGTGTGTGTGTGT
>NC_068988.1:55680752-55683513 GCF_001194135.2 Octopus bimaculoides
ATATATATATATATATATATACGCAAATAGACACATTCCGTCAATGTGTGAATGTGTTTGTGTGTGTGCGAGAATGTGTTGTTTGTTTAAATATATTGTAAAGTTGTTGCACGAACAGAATTAGAGTTATAACGCTATTTCACACTAACAATCGAGAATTTTAACTGAGTCTGGCTGGCAATATAAGTTTTATGCTGTCCCATAAAACGGTTCAAACACACACACACACACACACACACACACACACACACACACACACAATTTTTCTCTCTCTTTCTTTCTCACTCATACACATACATACAAATACATTATATGTATGCATCTGTCTATTTAATACCCCCTTACTCTATGCGTGTATGTGCACACACGTGCGAGTGCAGACACAGGCACACACACACGCGCTCATGTGAGTGCACACAAACAGACACGCACACACACACACATGCACACACGAACGCACGCACACACACACACACACACACACACACACACACACACACACAAACACTCAAACACAAATTCACATAAACCCACACTCTGTTATATGCATATTCAAACTTGAGTTCTCACACATAGAAAACACATACACAAACTCAAACCTTATTTCCTCTCATTCCCGTACTTACACAAACACATACACATATCTACATATACACATGGTCACTGTGATACACTTACTCACATAAGCATACTTCGCTCCTTACAGATACGTGTACACAGTAAAGCACATATGTACTCGTGTGTATAGTTTGGTACGGGTATTTTGTGGCCAATAACGATTTCTCTATGAGCGTTTGCAGACACACATATACCGATGCAAATACAATCACATATGTGTACATTAGATGCATTCATATTTACATAAACAGACTTATTCAAATATTTACTCACAAATTGTTATGGCCTTCACTTACAATATTATTTTGGTTATGTATAGCCATTTTGATTATATATCAGCCACACATCAATATATTAGCTCATGTAAATATTCACTCATCCATTCTTCTATACATAGACATGCATATGCATCCGTCCATCCGTTCATTCATCCGCACAGCCATCCATTCATCTGTACGTCCTTCCCTCATTCCATACATATATCTATCTGTAAAATCATGAGGAGATGCACACACACACACATACACGCAGAGAACATGTCGCATAATGATAAATAGACAACGCGTTTTATTTATTTATTTATTTATTTATTCATTCATTCATTTTATTTATAGGTGCACGTATGGCTGTGTGGTAAGAGGCTTGCTTCCCAACCATATGGTTCTGGGTTCAGTTTTACTACGTGGCACTTTGGGTAAGTGTTTTCTGTTATAGCCTCGGGTCGGCCAAAAGTCTTGTGAGTGGATTTGGATGACGGAAACTGAAGGACGCCTGTCGAATATATATGCATATGTGTATATACTTATATTTATGCGGGTGTCTTTGTGTCTGTGTTTGTCCCCCACACCACAGTTGACAACCGGTGTTGGCACGTTTACGGTTAGGCAGAAGAAACCGATAGAATAAGTACCAAGCTTAAGAAATAAGTATTGGAGTCGTTTCATTCGCTTAAAAATTCAAAGCGGTACTCCAGCATGGTAGCAGTCTAATGACTGAAACAGGAAAAATATTTATATATTTAGCTAGTAATCCTTTCTACTAAAAGCACAGGACCTGAAATTTGAGGGAAGGAGATAATCAATTACATCGGCCCAGTAGACAACTGGTACTTAATTTATTGACCCCCGAAAGGATAAAAGGGTAAGTCGACTTCGGCGGAATTTGAACTCAGAACGTAGCGACGGGTGAAATACTGCTATGCGCCTTGCCGGTGTGCTAACGGTTCTGCCAGCTCGCCACATTTATTTAGTTAGTAATACAAATATTTAGTGCTTGCATCGATAGTTGTTTTTTTTTTAAACATAAACACCGAAACCTCTATTTGGTCGCTCGACCTGCTACAAATAATAACCAAATGTCCTTTTAATCACACCCAGTGTCTCAACAAAAAATATCAGGGCCTACAGAAAACTGTAATCCTAGACAAGCTATATGAAAATGACGACAGAGTAGAGTCATCTGAAATGCATTGTTCAAAGGTCTGTAACAAGTTAGCCGCGACCCACAACTGTGTTTTGAGATGTTCTCTGAGAGTCTCGAAGCTTATCTAGACATTTTTTTTTCAAATTTGATATAAGCCAGTGCTCATATATTTGTAATCTTATTTTGACTCTTCATTACGTCTTAAAATTTACTGGGATATGTAATTGAGGAACACGCAAATCAGAGGTGAAGAGCCTTTCTATGGTTGAAGACTATGTTGAATTAAGTGTAATCTAATAAATTTATATTAGATTAAAAGAAATGTTATTAAATATTTACAAAAATGTTATTACAACTTTTGAGGAAATGTTGCAATAAACATCAAAGGAATATAAATATAAAAGTGATTTTTCAATGACTTAATATACACGTAGATACATACGCACGTACACACACACACACACACACACACACACACACACACACATATATATATATAATGTGTGTATGTGTGTGTGTGTAATATGAAATGAACACAAATGTATTTTTTAATGCGAAATTCAATCTTGTTCCAGAAGGTTGTAGGTTATCCAAAACCTAGTATAAATCATAAACAAATATATACATAGGTTCCTTAGACGGTTAGAGCGAATTTAACGTTGTCTGCGACGCTAGGGATAAGAAGAAACGTATCCGTAAAGTGTGCTGCAAACGTTTTTGC
>NC_068988.1:55686029-55688961 GCF_001194135.2 Octopus bimaculoides
ACATACATACATACATATATATATATATGTATATATATACGACGGGCTTCTTTCAGTTTCCGTCTACCAAATCCACTCACAGGGCTGTGGTCGGCCCGAGATTATAATAGAAGACACTTGCCCAAGGTGCCACGCAGTGGGACTGAACCCAGAACCATGTGGTTGGTAAGCAAGCTACTTACCACACAGCCACTCCTGCGCATTCTTCTTTATATCTATCATCTCATTTTGGCTACCCCATTATCATCCCACTTTTCTTCAACGCCCTATCCCTGCATCTTTCCATCGTTCCAAGAGGGCACTACTGCCCACTTTGGTGGGAACCACTGATCTAAACCACTGAAGGTGGCGCTCCAGTATTGCTGCTGTTCAGTGACCGAGACAGGTAATAGATAAATAAACAGTGCCGAATGTAAGTTTTATCAAATTGTTGGAAATTTGTTAATTGTTATCGTTTAGATTGAAGAAAAGGGCAATGTCCATGAGCTTTCAGAAAGATCCTAACACCGGCGGAAAGGAGGAGGGAATCTCCGAACCAGTGATAGCAAGTGGACCCTGCTTAAAAAGGTCCCAAAGACTTGGTGATGGCGTTATGTTGCTGTTGGCACTCCGTCGCTTACGACGTCGAGGGTTCCAGTTGATCCGATCAACGGAACAGCCTGCTCGTGAAATTAACGTGCAAGTGGCTGAGCACTCCACAGACACGTGTACCCTTAACGTAGTTCTCTGGGATATTCAGCGTGGCACAGTGTGACAAGGCCGACCCTTTGAATTGCAGGCACAACAGATGCAGGAAGTAAGAGTGAGAGGAAGATGTGGTGAAAGAGTACAGCAGGGTTCGCCACCATCCCCTGTCGGAGCCCCGTCGAGCTTTAGGTGTTTTCGCTCAATAAACACTCACAACGCCCGGTCTGAGCATCGAAACCGTGATCCTATGACCGCGAGTCCGCTGCCCTAACCACTGGACCATTGCGCCTCCACGATGGCGTTAATATATAAAGAAATTAGATACAGGATACAACAGTGACAATTGCTTATACGTAGATTTTTTTCCATTTAACCCCAGGTGAACCCTCTTTGAGCGGATCTATAATCAAGTGTCCCAGCTGGGATCATTCTGCCTTACGTTATCCAACACAATTTTCTTTTCCTTTTTTTATTCCCTAATATAGTACAGGCATATAACTAAAACTGCTAGTTTCACAATCTTTGAAGATCAAGAGTGACCTCTCTCTCACTCTCTGTCTCTGTCTTTCTCTTTCTCTCTCTCTCTCTTTGTCTATTTCTCTGTCTCTGTCTTCCTCCCTCTCTCTTCCTCCCTCTTTCGTTTTCTTTCTCCTTATCTCTCTCTTCCTCTCCCCCTCTCTCTTTCACACATACATACATCTTTGATCTTGTTCTAAAGTATAACATTTGGCTCATTGGCAAAAGTTTACCCACCGGCACGCTACAGCCATTAGCCCACAGACAAATTCCTGTCTATCACTACTATGATGCCTTCTACTTTGAATCAGCTACCAGCGTTACCACTTTCGCTTGAGCTCCCAAATTACACCCACCTCTCCTTCATTCGTCATCCAAATTATGTCTCACTTCCAAAACTCCGGCTTTAATTTGCTCAGCCCTTTCTGCTCATAACCGCAGCTCCGTGGAATACTCTCCATGTTTAACTTTTCCCTAGAAGCATCAAGCTGCAGATATTAAAACTCAACATAATTTATATAGACTTCTCCAGTCCACAAGGGTCATGGACGCCAGCCTTCCATTTCTGTTTAAATAAATAAAATAAAAGACTCATAAATCTGATCATAGTGAACAGCTTAGAAACACTTACATACAAACATATGTTACACACGAACTTGTCAACATACTTACACATATGCACTTATTGACTTAAAAACTTGTAGAAACTCATAAAAACAAAATACAGATATTTAACCAATAAACAGACATACAGATAAAAACATGCACAAACTCCGAAAAACAAATAGGCAGAAACATATATACCTCCCGTCATGCATAAACTAACACACATACAAAAAACTCGCAACATAAGTTTCTTTTTTCATTTACGTTGAACCCAAAACGTCACATCAAAACTTCACCATAAAGCACATAATACTCTTTTCGTTAATTTCTTGTGAGATTTTTCGATATGGTGTCAGAATGAGAAATTTGTGTATTTTTATATCCGACCATTGTTTAGGCTGCACTGTGAGGGGACTTAACAGGACTGATGTTGTTACACTTATGACAATGGGAATTCTAAAACCAAAGCCGCGATTTCTCGAAGCGCAATAATTTCTCCTGTCTCAGCTTGAACGGTTTTCACAAATGGGAGTTGTGATAAAAGCTGCAATCACAATATATTGGTGCCATACACTTTATAGTTGTTTTGTTTTTTTTAAAACATTTTCTCGTAAATAATACGGTGGATTCCACTTAATAGACCAAGCAAATCTTCATTGTTGTAAAGACAAGAGTGAATGTTACAATATCTACGGTTTCTTTGAAATAGATACTCACGGTTGGAATATAATTTTTATTAGATTGAGGAAAGACATTGTCTATAGCATCCGTGGGAATTTTAAACTATATGGAAGGATAAGTGCGTGAGGTTAAATCACTTTACATATAGTCTGAAATCTTACTGACTTAGTGCTAGGAATAAGCGGGGTAAAACATTGGGAAAAATGATACAGGCGTAGGCGTGACTCTGTGGTAAGAAGCTTACTTCTCAATCACATGGTTCCGGGTTCAGTGCTACTGCATGACAACTTGGGTAAATGTCTTCTTTTATAGTCTCGGGCTGACCAAAGCCTTGTGAGTGGATCTGGTAGACGGAAACTGAAAGAAGCCCATCGTATACATACATACATACATACATACATACATACACACACACACACACACACACACACACACACACACA
>NC_068988.1:55689158-55690031 GCF_001194135.2 Octopus bimaculoides
TATATATATTGTTGTACTTGGGGATGTTCATATTGCCAGTTTAGCCAATATATATATATATATATATCAGTGACGACTCCGCCACTCGGGCTGTTCAGGATTAGCCCGAATATAAATTTGGTAATGTGAACGTGTATTTGCAAGCCGATTTAATTTCTGCTAACACTGACTTCAAGTGTGTAATTGCAGCCAAAAAATCAGGCTCCTTTTATTGAGCCTGATCGCAGGTCATTCATTTTCCTTCAGCGTCTGGCGATCGTCTTAGAGTTGCCCTGTGTCAAAAAATATCATTCGTAGCAGATGTTCTCTCGACATCGTTCACACGCGCCTGATTCGGTCTCAGAAGTTACAGCCCGAGTTGTTATCTACAATCGTAAAAATTAAAAGTAATTCAAATTCTAAGTTTTCTTGAAACAATACATTTCTATAGGGATTAGGATTTAAATTCCAATCTATGAAAAGTTTCCGCTCTACAATATTCTTAAAGGGACAAAAAATTACCCAGCAACTCGGGCTGAGACGAACGAGCCTGGTAGGTTTAAAAGACTAACTGGCATCTCTTGTCAAGAGTACAAGCGACAGTCAGATCGCTGATGTTTGTTGTACACTCCGCTGTCGTTATTTGCTTGTTGTTATTCTGTGTGTCTGTGTGTAAAGATCAGTTGTGTTTTCCAGGGTTGCTTTATTTTAACTCTTAACTTAGAAGTGGAGAAAGATATAGTGCTAGATATATATAAAAAAAGCCATTCGGCTAGAAATAAAGCAGAAAAACGTGAAATTCTTTGAGCAGGCCTGTGTCTTATGTGAAGTCTGTGATGAGCCCGAGTGATGCTGATATATATATATATATATATATATATATATATATATATA
>NC_068988.1:55690581-55692270 GCF_001194135.2 Octopus bimaculoides
GAAATACTTAGCGGTATTTCGTCTGTCTTTGTGTTCTGAGCTCAAATTCCGCCGAGGTCGACTTTGCCTTTCATCCTCTCGGGATCGATAAATTAAGCAAAATTCAGTTGCGTATTGGGGTCGATCTAATCGACTGGGCCCCTCCCCAAAATGTCCAGGCCTTGTACCTAGAGTAGAAAAGATTATTTTCAATTCTGCCTAGGCCGACTTTGCTTTCATCCTTTCGTGATCGGTAAATTAAGTACCACTTGCGTACTGGGATCGATCTAATCAACTGGGCTCCTCCCCCAAAATTTCGGGCCTTGTGCCTAGAGTAGAAAAGAATCGAAAGTACGCCGGGAAAAATGCTTAGCGGTATTTCATCCGTCTTTACGTTCTTAGTTTAAATGCCATCAAGGTCGACTTTACCTTTCATCATTTCGGGTTCGATAAAATAAGTACCAGTTAAGTGCTGGGTCAATATAATAGACACGCCCCTGCTCTCAAAATGTCAGGATCCGTACCTATAGAGGAAAGGATTATTATCTCCACCCCCCACAAAAGGCGGTGAGATAGCAAAATCGGAAAAAATGTCTGGCGGAAATTCTTCCAACTTTACGTTCCGAGTTCAACTTCCGCCGTCGTTGACTTTGCCTTTCATCCTTTTGAGATTGATAAAAATAAGAACCAGCCAAGTGCCGGGGTCGATGTTACCGACTTACTCCCTCCACGAACGTGCTGGTTTTGTGCCAAAATTTGAAATCATTATTAATACTCCAAGGCGGCGTGTAGGCAGAATCGTTACCGTACCAGAAAAATGCTTAGCGGCATTTCTTTCGACTTTATGTTCTGTGTTCAAATTCCACCGTAGTCGACTTTGCCTTTCATCCTTTCAGGGTCAATAAAATAAGTATCAGTCAAGCACCGGGGGTCAATGTAATCGACTAGTCCCTCACAACAAAATTTCAGGCCTTGTGCCTATAGAAGAAAGAGCCATTACTCCTCCAAGTTCTAAATTAGGAATCGTGCAATGTGTAAGAGTAGGTGGAAGTTGTATCGTCATAGAATTATGAAAGTACGATTTGTTACCAGTTCAAATATGCTTGAGGCTTATTCGAGCCCGTAAGAAAGTCGTTCTTTGTATATTGTCACGGAGAAAATCTCTCGCGGTCGACAGAAAGGTGTAGAAACACACCGAGTCAGTTAACACCGGTCCCTAACCAGACAGTTGGGTGCATACATTTCGGAGTGGATCATAACAGCACTAGCGACAACAACAACTGCAACAATAATTCCTTGAACCAGAAGGTAATTTCTTACGAAGGCTAACTTCATTAAATGGAATTAATAATTGGGTTTCGTTTCCTGTTTTATGCCCATCACTCTCATTCTTTGTTTATCATATCTGTAAGAAAGACAGGATATTCACATATAATTTACCTTCCCTTATCTAAACCTCATGTTATATATATATATATATATATATAGTGTAGTATATTGCCACTTAAGTGTGGCTGACCCCTAGGGGTGGATGTTACTGTTGCTTTTAGCCCCAGGAGGACATCTCCTCCAGCTGGCTTATCGACACACGACTGTGTCCTGTTTGCCAAGGGAGTTATCCCTCTCACCACGACCAGCAGCACGAACGTATCCGGATTTCAGGGTTATTTCCCTTCTTCGGCGTTCGACAGCTGATGACCTTGGTGAGAG
>NC_068988.1:55694555-55700456 GCF_001194135.2 Octopus bimaculoides
TATACATACATGCATACATACATACACACATATATATATATACGCACACACACACATATATGCATATAGTCATATTTAACCTTGTGTATAGTTATATATAACTATTCTCAAGGTTAAAATAAGCATACATATACAATACACATTTACACGCAGCTACCCGCATATATATGCGTGTGTGTGTATGTGTGCAAATTCTCCCATATATATATATATATATATATATGTGTGTGTGTGTGTGTGTGTGAGTGTGTAATAATATATATATAGGTCTCTCTCACCGGATGCTTGTGCGTCAGCGTACATATATATACACTATGGTATGTACACTCACGCATATATATATATGGATATATATATATCTATATATTCATGCATATATATATATATATATATATATATATAACTATTAGATAGTTATATTATGAACAGGTATGTGTGTGCGCATATATATATACACACATATATTTATGCAAATATATATATATATGTGTGTGTGTGTGTGTGTGTGCATATGTGTGTGCGTGTGTATGTATGTATGTATATATATACACTAATACAAACACACTATATACACACAAATCATTGTATTCTTTTATATACTTACATATTGCATCAATTATACAACAGAGAAGAGAGCATGGCGGAAGGATTGTGATTCACTACAGCATCGCTATTGTTTATGGAGATTTTATGACTGCAGTGTCACCATCCGATGAAAATAACATAAATAATAGCATCATAACAGAAAAGTAACTAGACACCCGTTACTTAATTAACGCATGAACTTGGGTGGAGAACGCGGTATTGGGAACAAAGGAGGAGTATGAAGTAAATGAAGAATATGAAAAGAATTAAGATAGCGTAATAATAACAGCAGCCAACAACGGTAAATGATAATAATAATAATAATAATAATAATAATAATAATAATAATAATAATAATAATGATGATAATAATAATGATGATTTTTCTTTTAGTTGTTTTAGTTATTGGGCTGCGGACATGGTGGAGCATTGCCTTGAATGATTTTAGTTTAATAAACCGATTCCTGTACATTACAGTTACAATATGAAGTAGGCAGTGGGGGCAGGAGCTGTGTTAAAACTTCAGTGAATGTCTTTTAAAAATTTTCATATATCTATGGTTATTTGAGAAATGCTTATCGATTACAGCCAGTAACTTCGTACGTTAGATAATATTTATGCCCACTTAAATGTGGATGTTGTGTTAGAAAAAACTATACTGCGGTAGATAAATATCATGCAAAGAAACTTTTGTATTGGCTTTTGAGGTAAAAAATACCATTGTTTATATTGTTAGCAGGGAGATAAATCCCCGTTATCTCTAGCGATGAGACCACCAGAAACACGTGTTTTCGACTTTACTTGGTCTCGTCCATGATGGACGCTCGTCTTAACGTTACGTTAATCTTAACATTCAAAGAAAAAGTGGTGCAAACCATGTAATCTTCCTGTTCGGCAAACAAATGTCGACAGAATAAATATCAGGTTAACAATAGCAATAAGTGCTGAGGTTGATCTGATCAATTCGCCTCTTGCTGAAATGCTCTGCCCCAGCGTGGCCGCAGTCAAATGATTGAATCAAGTATAAAAATAACAGCAACAACAACAGAAGCAGCAACAACAGTGACAACGTTAACAACGACGACAACAACAACAAATATACCAAATGAGGAGTGAAGTTAGTGGCAGTAAATGTCTTCTCTAGAGACCAGAGTGAAATGCTCGCAACGGTGTAGAAACTGATTGGCTGAGACCAGCTGAAGATAATAAGAATTCTAAAGAAGCAATATGTAAATATATCAGGATAAGGGAGAGAAGGAAGCAAAATACGCTGCTGTAGAATATTGGATACATACATACATACATACATACATACTTTAAATGCATACACACGTACATGTATGTAGATGTGTGTAATACGCAGATACATATACTAGTATATATATATATATATGTGTGTGTGTGTGTGTGTGTGTGTGTGTATTTATTTTTATATATATTATACATACATATTCACATGCATAGATATAAGCATATATACACTAACACGCATATGTATGCACATACATACATATGTATATACACATATTCAGGTGGGAATGAAAGAAATGAGTAAATATCTGTGGTTGTCTTCATATATATCAGCGCATGGCATGTATTTATGTGTGTATGAATGTGTGTGTGTGTGTGTGTGTGTATGAATACACACACATACGCACGCACGCACACACATACGCACACACGCATACACAAACACACACATTACAACACGCACACACATACACACACATGTATATCAATGCATATGTATGTATATATGTACGTGTATGCTTGTATGTAATATATCATATTATATATGTATGTGTAAATATACAGTGGCTTGTTGACTAAAATACATATATATTTGTGTGATATACTGTATGTGATAAATGGGGCTTGCTGATCCCTAGTTTTCTATTTAAACTGCCATTAGATTTATATTTACACAACCGAAAACGGTGTATTAGGTACTAAGTATTAGGGGAGATTTAATCAGCAAATAACGATTCAAGCCCTTATATTTTCGACACAAAAAGAACCTCGAACAGAAATTTATATTCACTGATGTAAATTACGTCCCCTTTTTTTTTTACTTCTTTACTTTTCTTTATACAAGCAGGATCTCTGTTAGGCGAGAAAGAATGTATGTTTGTTGTGTGTTCTGTTTATCCCAATCAATTGTATGGGCTTGGCGATGTTGTTGTCAAAAGTAACCAAAGCTTTTAAATTTTCTAACTTTCATTTTATTATTCTAGTCTTGCTTCTTTGTACATTGACTCCGTGTAAAGTCAACTGGCACGAGATTCGTAGGTATGAAGAAATAATCCAGTTTAGATATATAAATTTATGGTGCGTGTGTGTGTGTTTGCGTATGTATGTATATATACAAACACACACATACGTACACAAACATACATACGTACAGACTTATTGACATACCCATGTATATATATATAGATATATTCTTTCTATATAACAAAACAACAGAAATATACTCAGTATATGGTGCAGAATAGAATGATATTTACTCAACTAATACCATTTGCCGTCACTTTAAGTCTCACTAATGGCTTATCGGATGGACATACTGGATTATTTTGAAAAACATGCTAGACTTAAAGATGGTGAAATCACCCACCACACGCACAAGTGTGTGTGTGTTTCAAAGGTGAAGAGGTTAAAATTAAATTTACATAGAAAAAACAAAAAAGCAGAAACTGCTTTATCAAATTTATTAGGAAAAGAAAGAGAATATTTACATTTCTTTTTCAAAATAAGGTACCGGTTTCAATTGTCTTAAGTGATGTAGTAATGTAATAAGAAACGGAAGAATAATTGAAATAAAATGATTTTTTATGATATCATCTTGGGATGCTCACGTGCTTTTCTTGCAAATTTCCTGTGGTGCTGATCATTGGTTTCCTTCTGATGGTCGAAATAGTAGTAGGCATAGCAGTGGTGGTTGTCTTTTGTTCCTTACTGGCAATGTTGGCATTAAGGAGTAATTATTATGATTAACTGCAGCAGTGGAAATGGTCGTAGTAGTGGCTGTAATAGATGTCCTTCAGTGAAAGGGACTTTGCTGTATAACTGTAAATACAAAAAAGTTAGGTAGAAAAAGGAAAGCATGTCTCAAACCCTATATTCCTGTAACTTAGTTGTACATTTTATATATAATTTTATTTGTCATAAAGATATATTAACTATCCCGCATTTCCTTTATGTCCTCTTTAATATCCTTTTAAATATTTAATCTACAGTTATAGCAATTTTCTACAAAACAAACAATTAGGGTTAACAGCAAAAATTAACCCATTTTTTCTTTCCTGTGTATTCTATTCTTTTTACTTTTCCTTTACTTTTTTTTATTTTATTTATTTAATTGCCTATATTTTTAATACACATTGCTCACACTAGCTAAACTGCTTACTTTTTGTCCTATACTGACCTACAGTGATATGTATATAAATATATGACAGTGAGTTGTATATAAAATATATGACACTTTCTCATTGCTTAAAACATCCCAGAGAAGACGTATATATGTGTAGTATCCTTTTAGAAGAAGGACATTCAAATGTAAAACCTGCGGTTTCACGTGATTATTGGTAATCTCGATTTGGCGTATCCCTAGGTACTAATCACAGAGACTCAGAGAGTGATACTCGTGTTGTGCAAGTATTTATTACTATAATCTAATGAGGAACAGATATCTTTTATGGTTACCTCATTTGTCATTCCATCTACTGGTGATGGAAGAATGGTGACGTGTGCAGCTCCAGTCAGTTGGAAACGCACAGTAAATTGCAAGTTTTGTCTGTCACCTTTGCTTCAATCCATGCAGATGTGCAGTGGGACTGAAGTCATATGAGTAGTCATGGATGAAAAGTCAGAATTGCCATTGACAACGAAGAAGCACAAGGAGACGACAATCATCTGTGAAGATGGAGCAATCACCATCTCTATACTCACACGACGGTATTACCATCACTTTTTTTTTTAACTGACACTGATCGTTCAAATGGCATGTGTTGGTAGAGTGACCCTTCCTCTTATAAAAAAGGTACTACTCACCGTAATGTTCCTCACAATCGGTGCATTTGCACCATCCTTGAATTCAACTCACGTGTTCTTTTGTAAAAAATTCAAATTCCACTGTTGTAGCCATTTCTGTGTCATCAGATGATTGTCCACGAAGACATTACTTCATTGAACCGAACAGGTGGAAGCTGGAGAGTGCCATATCTGGGCTGGGCTGCGCTTGGGAAGAGCGACCGCTGAGAAAATTGATTTATTTGTTGTTAAGGATTTGTGTACTTGTGTATTGTCATGGTTTAATGTAGATTGCTTTCAGATTCTCGTTCGCTATATCTCTCCTAATGACTTCCCTAAGTTTTTGAGTGTCTCAATGTACTGCATGCTCTTCACAGAACATCCACATTCCAGAAAACCAAGAAGATTGATACACTTGTCAGCCTACAAGCCAATTACCATGACTTTTCTGAGCTGATCGCTGACTCTTGAATGACTTAAGCCTTGGAGAAGGGGTTTGACATCATTCGATGGGCTAAGTCATCATTTCTGGATCATAAAGATACGCCTAACTTTCATCCCCTGCCATCAGCTCGAGAAAAGCGTGTCTTCGTTGGCTCTAAAGGCTCACAGCAGATCAGATCAGACTTCCAATATTCTCTCCTTTAAAGAGAGCGTCAACTGTCGAAGTACTCGCTTTTCAAACTCTTTTCGATATACAAAGTCTTCCTCCATCTTCTGTGATGCATTGTGGCTATAATCCAATTGTGCAACCGACTCAAGAGTTCTGACTCGGCTATCCCCATGAATAAATTCGTATATTCGTGGATGATTTGTGACAGTAACTACAGTTGATGGTATTTCACTCTGTGGTTTGTGTTCAGTGCTCGTTTCCACCTTTTTTAAAACTTCTTCGTCTGTCTGTGCACATTACTCCTGTCAGTGCCATATTCGCGAACAAGCTGAAGCCTTCCGTCAACAACTGAATGATAGCGCATCACTTTTGCTTGGAACCGATTTGTTTGTCTTCAATGAAGAATCGAAAGAAGAGGTACTATAGAGAGAGAGGGTTACCTTGCCAACTACCGTTCGAACATTTTTTAGTTAATAAAAGTTGTGCCGACTTTGCATTACTTTCAGTACAACCCTTACATGTATGTGTGTGTGTATAGTTGTGCATATATATAAAGTCATATATATATATATGAATATACATACATATATGCATATATAAATATACATATATATATATATATATTCATAAACACACACACACACACACACACACACACACACACACACACA
>NC_068988.1:55700570-55704054 GCF_001194135.2 Octopus bimaculoides
ATATATATATATATATATATATATATATATATATATATATACATATACATATATACATTATATATATTAATACATACATATCAACATATATATCTATTATTTAAAATAGACTTCTGTGTGTGTATTCGCTTTTCACGCAAAAACGGCTGCTCGAATTGTTCCCATACTTGGAGTGCATGAATAATTTGAACTCGGATACATAACAGGGTTTTCACTTTTTTTTTTTTATTAAAACTAAATAAAATAAATAATACTGCTTTATATACATTGATTCACTTTAAAAAAGTTTTTCAGTGTCAACTTCCGCTATTGACGTAGTAACAGGTTTTTCAATGCTTACTTCCGGTATTGACGTGGCAACTACCGTTACCTAGACACGCACATTTATGTATAACCGCTTCTATTTCATTTCAGAACCTGTGTTCTTGAGTATTAAAAGTAATTATTACTTTTTGAAATACACTAATCTTACACTACAAGCAGCAAACAGTATTGTGTTAAGGCTATGAGTCTATAACCCGAGTGAAACCGGGTCTCTCTGCTTGTATATGGATGAATATCTCTTCCCCTCTCTCTCCCTCTCTTTCTCTCTTTTTGTGTACATACGTATATACATACTTCTCTCCATACATATGTGTGTGCAATGGAAATGTTGACAGTGACTTCGAAGTAACTAGCCGTCATCATATTGTGACTTACAATACTCTACTGAAAAGTGGTGGGTGGACGTTGGAATTAATGTTTGACAACTCTTATATATCATTCTGCTTAAAAATAAACACACATACACGCACACGCACATACACAAATACACACGCACGCACACACACACACATATTCTCTCTCTCACATACACACACATAGACGTATGGACATAAACACGTACACACACGCACCTATTTGTTTCTGTTTTATTGGTATCTGTGTAGCATCAGTGTGTATAATTTACCGACAATAACCCCTTAAGGTACCGAAAAAGACTGTGAAACAAATATTTAGTGTACATAGTATATACAACGTTAAACAGTCAGCATATTGGCATTACAACGAAAACTTGATCTCACTAGAACAGCGTATTAATTTTTCTTGGCTGTCTTCTACCCTATAACCTGAATCGCTTAAAGCATCTATACCTCGTTAAGTGCTTGTTTTTTGTTTTGTTTTAGTTTTACTAAGTATACTTGATGCCTTTTATATACAATAACGAAACCTCCTCCCTTTCGTTCCCTAAGGAAATATTTAGAACATCTGTTTTGTATGTATGTATGTATGTAGGCTAGTTTTCATCTCGTTTTAATTCATAAAAGTACCAAATAGCCACGACAGTATCTAGTTAGTCAGATTTATGACCTTTATAACGCCCGAAGACAAAGTTACCAAAATGTCACATTCTTCTTCTTATTAATAATAATATTTAGATGACCTCCATACATTCAGCTTTATGAAGCTTATATATTTAATCTCATCTCTTGTTGATATCATTAAAAACCTATTCATCTATCTGCACATCACACCAGTTCGTTCGTAACAATCCACACCAATTGATAAGAAGTGTCTTTTATAACCGACCACGATCTTTCACTCGAAGATGATATGTTTCTTTGTATCAAAATACAGATAACATATTATTGATGGCCGCATCAAGAAATTGATCTTAGTTCTCTACAGGTTATCTCGGCAGGTTATCACACCTGGATGGAAAACAACGATGTTACATTATACGTAGCATATAGCTTTTTTGTTTGCCACAATTTTATCTAACTTTGAAAATTGGAGAGGAAAAATGCAAATGTGTAAAAAACGAATAATGATCGAAACTACTTCCGGATCAAATGTATGTCTTCCTGAACTGGTTTATGAATCGAAGATCAAATTTATAAAGCATATATATATGAAAAGAGTCAAACTAATCGCAAGTACAGTGAAGCTGTCCGTCACTCACAAGCGAGTATAGCTTAGCAAGAAGCTCCGTGTTTTGTGTTAATTGTCTATGTAGACCTGGCTGGACATAGATACGCTCTCGTTTCCCTCACACGTGATCCAAGGGAGCGTCTAGGACGTGATAGCTGCAGGAAGAGAGAGCCGAACCAGCGCACGGTTATTACTCTCCACGGGTGAGTTAATTGGAGCAAAGTGAATTGAAGTACCTTACTCAAGGAGCACAATGCACCGCCTGAGTCAGTAATTGAGCCCTCAACCTTATGACTGTCAGTAGAACGCCTTAACAACTAGCCCTTACGTCTTTACAAACATACTATAGAATTCAATATTATTTTGATCGCTAGAGAATCTTGTGGGAAAAAGAAGGGAAACTCATTGATACTACGGAAATCTTTATTGGCTCACAAATTTGTAACTTTTCGAATTTGGCCAATGAATCATAATGTAAACATGTATATGCATGCACGTGTATGCACTATATGAAGTCTGATGAAGGAGAAGAACCAAAACTTTAAAGTCACTGTTAATCTTTTTCTTAAAAGAAGTTCTATATATGTAAGCTACTAAAAAGCATTGAATTACCCTTCAGTTTGATGTTAAATTGTTTTTATATATAACCCGACACGAAAACAGACAGTCACACACACACTCTCATATATATATATAAATATATATATATATATATATATATATATATATATTTATATATATATACAAACACATTAGCGCATATACTGTAGTAGTGTCTGATTGATAATATCTTAGTCTCTTAGAAATGGAGGTGATGTCTCGACCCAATGAAATACCGAGTAATTATAGTGAGACTGATAAAGATCTTTAAATACGGTGATAACAGAGGAGAGGATAGAATGACGACAGTTCGAACAAAGATATTTAGTAATGAGTAGAAAATATACAAGGAAAATAACATAAACAGATAGGTAAGTATAACAGAGAGACAAGACAGTTAGAACTCAAGCACATTTCCCTGAAATTTTAGTATAATAATGATCTCTTATACTAGAATACAGGACAGATTTTAGGAGATGGAAATTGGATTAAATATGCCTTGACCGGTTCTTATTTTGTCGAATCTAGAAGGAAGAAAGTCGAAGTCACCTCAGGTGGGATTTAATTCCTGAATACGTAGGGAGATATAACTAAATACAGCATTTTGTTCGACGCTTAAGTATTTAGTCATTCAAATATGATTTTTAACACGAGCACAAAATTACACATTCGAGGGAAAAGGTGTAGTTGACTAAATGGACTCCTGAACATGACAGGTGTTTTTACTTTACCGTTCCAGGTAGGATGGAAGACGATGGTAACTCGGTAGTATTTGAAATATTCAAGTAATTATTGTGTTCTTCAGAAGCAGAATAAACCCCTTTTACGAACATGACGCATTGTTCAACTTAAATAATCGCTGGCGTAGCGGCATAACCATGGCAGTACAGCCTTGGTGGTGCAGGCATGTTGTCGTCCTCATCGTCGTCATCGTCATCATCATATTCCTCCTCCTCCTCCTCCTCCTCCTCCT
>NC_068988.1:55704221-55706039 GCF_001194135.2 Octopus bimaculoides
TCATCATCATCATCATCATCACCATCGTTGTCGTCGTCGTCATCGTCGTCGTCGCTGTCGTCGTCGTCATCATCATCATCATCATCATCATCATCATCATCATCATCATCATCATCATCTATGTTTGCGTAAGTTGGATAGTTCGACAGAATTCGGTGGGTCCAAAGATTGCATCGTGCTCCAGTGCCTACATTGGGCATGATTTCCACGGTTGGGTGCTCTTCCTAACTCCAACCACTTCACTGTGTGTAGTGGGTTGTTTTCTTCATGTCGCCAGCACTAACTGAGGTCGGCATACAACTCGCAAGACTACGAAACCTAAGGGAAGGGATAGCCTTTATGTGAGGAAATGAGGAATTAAAGTATGCTTGGAAGTTGGCGATAGGCAGAGCAGGTGCTTGTAGAGGAGCTGCATGGCTACTCACATTCAGTGAAGGGAGAGAGAGAATTATCAGAAGTTGTGAAGAGATAAATAGTGATAAGGTGTCCGAATTTTGCTTCAAATCCACGTGATTCCGACTGACATTCAGCGAATTCAGAGCTTCGATCAATGCCTTCTGAATGAAATTTGATCTGTTGAAACTGTGTGGAATTCATCGGAAAGACCATTCCATTATTCTTTATTTTTAATTTTTTTTAGCCCAATGGAAAATGGAACGAATCATCCTCGGTATCACATTGCGGGACAAGAAAATACAGGCCTGGATTCGACAACACACGTGAGTCAACGACATCATAGGAACTATCAAGGAGAACAAATATAAATGGGTTGGCCACATCGGGTGACTGAAGGACAACAGAGGGACAATCGGGGTGACGCAATGGACACCAAGACAATGGACAAGATCAAGAGGTCGACCAAAGACAAGATGGCGAGATGATGTCACCCGCTACCTGGGGCCTACGTGGCTACAACTGGCCAGAGATAGAGAGCGGTGGAAGGAGTCCAGGAAGGGCTCCTCTTTCGGGAGGGATGAAGCCCAGGGTAAGAATAAAACGTAATCTGTCACCCCATCACCTGAATCTAGAAAGCTTTGGATAGAATCTGGTCTATTTAAGGCGGTGAGCTGGCAGAAACGTTAGTACGCCGGGCGAAATGCTTAGCGGTATTTCGTCTGCCGCTACGTTCTGAGTTCAAATTCCGCCGAGGTCGACTTTGCCTTTCATCCTTTCGGGATCGATAAATTAAGTACCAGTTACGCACTGGGGTGGATATAATCGACTTAATCCGTTCATCTGTCCTTGCTTTTCCCTTCTGTGTGTAGCCCCTTGTGAGCAGTAAAGAAATAAGAATCTGGTCTATTTCAAATATTCGGACCAAATCAAGCTTCTTACCATCCTCTCACTAGTAATGGAAGCGTTACGGAGACCACGGATATTTCTTTCTCTGGTTGAGCCACCGACAAAATATCATATTTGTATTGTTTCTTACCAGTACAATTACATTGAACTACCAGTGTAAAAGAAATCTAACTTAAAACTTTTCCGATTTTATCGATTATCAACAGAGATGTTTTGGAAACTATGAACACATTAGTTATACAGCAGCTTATTAGTTACTATTCTTATTCATAGTATTCAAATGTTGATATCATTTGCAAACAATCCCCCAATGTACACATATAAACGCACGCACGCACCCACGCGCGCGCGCGCACACACATAACTATTCGCGCAAACACACATAACCATACGTGCAAACACACTTTTACACATACACATATGTTTAAACCCACCCATGAATACATGCACTCATTTTCTTTAGTGCACATTCATACACATAGGCACATACGTATACTTATATATATATATATATAT
>NC_068988.1:55706461-55710566 GCF_001194135.2 Octopus bimaculoides
TATATATAAGTATACATGTATATATGTATGTATGCATGAATGTATGTATGTATGTATGTATGTATGTATGCATGTATGCACGCATGTATGTATATGTGTATGTATGTACACTTACACACACGAATACACATATGCGCACTACTACCACACATCTTGTAGTGTATTGCTCATAGCCCTCAGCTGTGATTTCAAATTCAAAAGTCAACCTAAGATCTGCTTCTGTAGCACTTGTCTTTATCGATCCTAACTTTGCAGTCATCAGGGATTCTCTCAACCAGACAGCGGTAGCACTATGTGGAATTAATATTTGATACATATGTCATTTGACTCGATTCTCAAATCGATGTTAATACGTCAAGTAGCTATTTATGGTGTAGGTAGATACAAGACGTGTTGGTGATGGTGGTGGTGGTGGTGGTGTTGGTATTGGTGGTGGTGTCGTTCTACACATCAATCTGACCAAATGAACCTCGAGCAAACTGTTGCTTCTTAATGTGGTTTCACGCCATTCTTTTCGGTTACTGACCACATCGAAGCAAAGATATATTTGATGTCTGTCTAGTTGTTCTGACCATAGACACATCGCTTTCCGTTACTTTGAAGCCACGATCTATCGGTGAGAACAAGAAAAGTAGTTCCATACTAGCTCTTAACATCACTGTTCTGACATGGCAACATTTGTAAGTTTTAGAGAAATCTTCCATCTAAACCAACAGACCTATACTTCAGTGGAACTCTAGACATTATTGATCTACATACAACATAAATTTTTATATCTAAATAATCTATTCTTTGGCCATGATATCTTAATATTTGACCTATTCCCTTACTATTTTATAGCGATTTTTTTTCCTTTTCCTCGCCACTTAAAGCCCATCGATTCACCCCGCCGCTTCTCCACTCCGACACTTACTCCGGTTTCCTATTCACGTAGCATGTACTTCGTGCATTTCTTAATGAAACTGTCTCTATATTGGTCGCCTCTCTTCAAACAGAGCTCCACCCATGGTGTGTGTTCTGAACGTTAACTGTTATCCATGTACACACTGCTGTAACAATTACAAAGACTAAATTAAATATTTATTTATCCTTTCGTCTTGTCAAAGCTTTATATATTCAATACTGCAACTATTCATACCGAGAGTCTAACGAGTCTCTTTCTCTCCCTCCCCACTCCTTCTCTCTCTCTCTCTCTCTCTCTCTCTCTCTCTTTCTCTCTCTCTCTCTCTCTCTCTCCATCCTACCCGTAAGCATTACATCTAATCTTGTTGAGAAATCAAATTACTGAGGCACTCATATTTAGCTACTTGACGCGTGGTCTAATGGTTAGGGTTTGGGACTCACAATCATAAAGTTGTGCGTTCGATTCGTGGAATAAGTAGCACGTTGTATTCTCAAGAAAGGAGAGTCAGCTTAGCTGAAAGTCACTACTAATGCTCGTGCAGCCTTTCTCTCAGCCACTCATTCACCTCTTCTTTCTTTTCAGCTGTCACATCGTCATGTTCTGCTGGGTCACAAATCAAAGATTGCAAGGGCCGAGGCTAATAATATTCAATTATAAAAAATATAATAGGATTTTTTAATACATCGAATGACTATGAGTCCACAGCGGCCTACAAGTGAAAAATGGTTTAGAAAAACTTCTTTTTCTTTGCGCCCCTTTTAAAGCTTAGCCAGGCTCATGGGCCCGGTTTCTATGGCGTACGTGTTATACATAACATTTGTTATACTTCGATGTATATTATGGTTGCATAACGAAACACGGTGTCCTTATAGGTCATTAATAAGACGATAGAATGGATACGACTGTAGTTGATTTGACAGCTATTTCTAAAAAGTCGAATGGTCTTTTAAGTCATTGAGAGTTTTTCTCAATAGTTAGAAGTTCATGCATATTTTGTTGATGCTAAAAAAGGACTGCATATCTGCTTCTCCCATCATACTATGTCTTTTCACTTTACAGATAAACACGTTTTACCAAAGAATATCAGTTGGTCGCTCATGGCAAAAGTCACTTGATAATAACTGAAAGCATCCTACATGCGATAACAGCCGTTTGATATAATTGCGTAGGTCAACGTTCTCTTGACCCAAAACTTGAATATAGAGCACTTTTTGTTTGTTTTCCTTATGTTCTAGCAAGTGTATCGGACGGAATAACCATATCCGTAGAGTTCCTGAAACGGTCATGTGAGTGAATTAGCACTTCCTTGTCAAAGACGTTTGAAAATTATTAACAATTCCAGAATTATATACATGTCTATCAAACGGAATTACCATCCCCGTAGAATTCCTGAAACGGTCATGCAAGCAAGTTAACACCTCCTTGTCAAAGACTTTTGAAAATTATGAACAATTCTTCTGCCTGATAATCCTACTAATAAAGTTAATCACTGTAGAATGTAAGAGGTAGCATTCTGCCAATGACATTGTTCATCTTGTAGTGGTATGAAAGTATCGGGAAACACATCAAATACTAATAGTTTATGTCATTCACTAAAAGGCTCTCGCTTTAGAGATGTTCATCGAAAACAATGTTATTACCCCAGACATCAGAAAAAAACTTTCGGCAGTGTCTGCGATATAACTTTTCCTGTCAAATCTTCTCACCGTATGGTTCAATCCATCTCTTATTTCTTGGACCGATAACTGCCCATTTGATTGCTCTGTTGATGGAACTCTTTCTACCCCACCTTCAATCAGTTCTAGTGTTCATCAGGGTTCGGGTTTCCCCACTTACGATTGCACACCGCATGTTACATCAACATTAATTTTAGAAACGTAGAGTTTGAGCGCCTCCTTCGAGTGGGGTCACACTAACCTTGTTTCTTTTAACAGCGAGAAAACTCAAGTACTACTCATATCAAAAAGACGCAATCATACCATATCTCACTCAACATAAGTGTCACTCAACTAGGGCCCTCACAGTTGCCCTAAATGCTAGGCCTCACTATCGCTGAGGATCCCTTCTGATGGAAACACATTCTTAGCAAAGATAGAGCTGCATCAGGCCTTTCTCTTCAGGGCTCGAAAATATTTCAGCCCGAACACCTGCTGACGCCCTACAATGTTGAAGAGAAGTCAGTAATGGAGTAAAGTGGACGGTACTGCTGCTAAGCACACAGTCATCCTGGATCGCATCTAGAGAGGAGCCACTCGACTAACTGCTATTCAATCACTAACGGGCACGTTCCTGCTTCTGTCCCACAGGCATGTTGTTTCTCTCTCACTCTTTGCCTTTTCTGTCGTTACTATAACGGTTTGTGTTCTTCGGTACCGTTTGGTCCGATATCGCCACAACTTACGCACCGCCATCCTACTAGATCATTCTTCATATGTCCACTGTTCAGCCCACGTTAACCACTATAATCAGTCCTTTTTTTTTTCTCTTGGAACATCGATCTTCTGACATCTCCCAGCTTGTATTTCTGCTGTTGGTGCTGCCCTGCAACAATTTAAACCGAAAATTAATAACATCAAGCAGGTGAACCTGCAAAATTCACGAGCAGTACTACTTCCAGACTCAGTAAAACATAACGCAACAATATCTTACCGAATACTCAGCGCTTTCTTCTTCTCCAAACATTAAATACCCTATTAACTTTCCTTACTCTACCCTACATTACTCGAACAGAATAAAAAAACAAACAAACAATATTTGAAAACTGCCATGCTTTGAATATTGCATTTAGTTACATTTAAAACTGTTTAAACAACAAAGATAGTGATGGCAACAACAATAATAATACAAACAATTGCAATAATCCTTTCTACTATAGGCACAAGGCCTGAAATTTAGAGGAGGAGGATAGTCGATTACATCGACCCCCCCCCCCTCAGTGCGTAACTGGTACTTAATTTATCGGCCCCGAAAGGATTAAAGGCAAAGTCGACATCAGTAGAATTTGAACTCAGAACGTAGCGGCAGACGAAATACTGCTAAACATTCCGTCCAGCGTGCTAACGATTCTTATTTCTTTATTGCCCACAAGGGACTAAACATAGAGGGGACAAACAAGCACAGACAAAGGAATTAAGTCGATTACATCGACCCCAGTACACAACTGGTACTTAATTTATCGACCCCGAAAGGATGAAAGGCAAA
>NC_068988.1:55710738-55713884 GCF_001194135.2 Octopus bimaculoides
AAAACAGGGAGGGAGAAAGCAACGGAGAAAGCGGGAAAGATGCAAAGCATGTGAGGAATGGGAAGAGAGAGAGAGAGATAAAGAAAGAGAAATAGAAAGCGACACCATAATTTCATATGATCTACTACTACTAGTAGTAGTAGTTGGAGGAGGAGGAGGCAGAGGAGGAGGAGGCAGAGGAGGAGGAGGCAGAGGAGGGGTGATGATAAGGAGGAGGAGGAGCTGGTGGCATTGCTGATGGTGGTAAGTTATAATAACCAACTCCCCTATCCCTGCCTCTGATGCTATGTTTGTTTCTTACTTTTATAATCTTTTCAGCCATAAAATTCCTCATTTTGGCATTTATGAGCAACATGTCTGCCTGTCTGTCTGTCTGCCTATCTGTCACTCTTTCTCTTTCTTTCTTCTTCTTCTTCTCTTTCTCTCCTCCTCTTTCTCTTTCTCAGTTTCTCGACGTCTAGAAATGGCTTCGCACTTTTTCTGGAACCTTTCTGTCTGCCCCTGACACTGGCTCAGCCATGAGAGCTGAAGGGTGGGGGTGCTAAGTTGTGACATGCTCCTACAGATATAAACTCTTTCAGTGTTTGCCTGGTAGAGTGGGACAAGCACTCTACACTCATAGTTTATATTTGTTGGGGGCCGATTAAGATTTTCAAGTCTGAGTAAAAACGGAGCATATTCCCTGGGACAGATCCCTACAGTGAAACGAGTTGTATATATATATATATATATATATGGCACTCCGTCGCTTACGACGTCGAGGGTTCCAGTTGATCCGACCAACGGAACAGCCTGCTCGTGAAATTAACGTGCAAGTGGCTGAGCACTCCACAGACACATGTACCCTTAACGTAGTTCTCGGGGAGATTCAGCGTGACACAGTGTGACAAGGCTGTCCCTTTGAATTACAGGCACAACAAAAACAGGAAGTAAGTGTGAGAGAAAGTTGTGGTGGAAGAGTACAGCAGGGTTCGCCACCATCCCGTGCCGGAGCCTCGTGGAGCTTTAGGTGTTTTCGCTCAATAAACACTCACAACGCTCGGTCTGAGAATCGAAACCGCGACCCTATAACCGCGAGCCCGCTGCCCTAACCACTGTACATAGTTGTAATATCTATGTAAAGTAAATCAGGTTCCGTCAGACATAACGCATGTGTCTTGGGCCCAGATTTGGTGTAACAGCCCAAATAGACATAGCACGAATCCGTAGCAGCCTTGTGAAGTGGAAAGCCTTCAGTGAAAAACCTACAAAAATAAAGTAATAAAAAATGAAAAATATCTTTCATATCGATTCGTTCCGCCAAAAATAAGAGAGAAATCTAAAACCCCAGCTATCCAAATCACAAACATGCATAAAAAATATATAAGGTCTGAAGAAATCACATGTACTTTACTAACTACTATTGGCAAGTGTGAGTCCCGTGTGTCAGAGTAGCAGTTCCGGCACGTCTCTTTCGCCATTCTCCGGGACAACGCCGTTTCGATTTTGTCTGCTGGGACCATGAGGCGGACTAACAAACCTTTTTAGATATTTCTTTGCTATGAGGAAGAGGAAAGATAGGATGATTCAGGTAGGGCTCTTCATCAAATTTAAATAGTTATTTCATTAAGCATTATGAGATTACGATTGACATCAGCAAAGATTTCAACTCCAACACTGGTTAATATTTAATTTTTCACATCATCAAGCCTATGCAGTAGTCGAGTGGGATTGTACGTAGATGTTCTGTATTCCAGAAATAGCAGTCGAATATCTATCAGATTACATCCAGCAGACTTCAAAAGTAACACCTCGGGTAACGTAGCCTTGTCTTTCTTGCACACAGGGAAAAGACCGAATAACTACAGCTGGAATGCCTTTCATCATAGGTCTTTTCGATCGGGACAAGAAGAAGAAGAAGAAGAAGAAGAAGAAGAAGAAGAAGAAGAAGAAGAAGAAGAAGAAGAAGAAGAACAACAACAACAACAACAACAACAACAACAACAACATGATCTTGAGATCGTGAGTACAACATCCTAACCATTAGGTCACTCGCCTTCACTAAGATATGCATAAAGGCAGAAAATTTGCATAATCATTAAAACATCGGACAAAATGTTTTTCAGTATTTGTTCTGGTTCTTGATTATGTAAATTCAAATCCCATCGAGGTTAGATTTGACCAAAATCGATAAAATAAAGTACCGAAACGGGCGGTGAATTGGGGGAATTATTATAACGTTTGGCAAAATCAATAATTGTTCTCGTGTTAAGGCGGTGAGCTGGCAGAATCGTTAGTCCACAGGGCAAAATGGGTAGCGGTATTTCGTCCGTCTTTACGTTCTGAGTTCAAAATCCGCCGAAAATGACTTTGTCTTCTTGGTCAGCTGAAAGCAGTTTTGGAACAATTTTGGCAGACACATATCTCATTCACAAATCTTCAGTGAAAATGGACTGAACTGAACCATAATGAATCTGCACATCCTCTGATAACTCATGGATGGTAATTCAACGATTTCCCTTCAAAGCTGCACGTACATCTGCGATGTTTTTCTCAGTTCTGTTGGTTGCAGGTTACTCGGAACGTTCCTCAAAATCGACATTTTTCTGAACCACTCG
The DNA here is from genome assembly GCF_001194135.2 of Octopus bimaculoides. NCBI lineage: Eukaryota > Metazoa > Mollusca > Cephalopoda > Octopoda > Octopodidae > Octopus > Octopus bimaculoides. Next base: position 55,713,336 of record NC_068988.1, read on the forward strand.
TACACTTGTCTGCGGTTCATACACTCCTCACCATACGCTTTCTGAAACTTTGCGTAGGTCTCTGAGCAGGTATCATCATAACAACTACTGCAGTAAAGAGCGGAAGTGAGCTAGAACGTTAAAACTTTGTGCGCATGCGCAGCAGAGTTTCAAGGTCAATCTGTGACAACCGGCTTTACTCTGCATGCTTTAGCTTCGTTACTATGGCAACAGCACGGATACTTATTGATCAGACCTCGTATGTACACGCATGCGTTTCACACTGTGACATACATTTTAGAGCTTAATGAGGGCGAAGAAGCACACATACATACACACGGTATCGCACACACACACGCACACACACACACACAAACAAATACACGTAGCTGTGTGATAAGAAGCTTGCTTTCCAGCCACATGGTTCCGAGTTCAGTCTCAATGCGTGGCACGTCTTGCGTCCTTTACTATAGCCTCGAGCCGACCAAAGTCTTAGAAGATTTGGTAGATGGAAACTGAAACAAGCCCGTCATTTATATACATACATACATATATATATATATATATATA
>NC_068988.1:55715798-55716461 GCF_001194135.2 Octopus bimaculoides
CTTGGTTTGTGTTTGCCACCTTGGAATCCTCTGTGTAGTTGGTTGATCCACTACTCAGGAAGAGACTATTCTAGAGTACGTCCTGTCTGGTCTTCGAAACGTCTGGATAGAATAGAGACAGCTGATGAAGGGATATTCCAAGGGGCTTTCCGTTTTCCTATGTGTTCGTTCCGTTGTCTGTAGTTTATTGTTCTAACGTCCTGTACCCTGATATGCATGTATATACACATGTAGATGTAAGTATGTACATATATGTGTGTATACATGTATATATATTCTTTGTATTATTACATTATTGAACGCACACGTCCTATTTTACAAGTAAGTCTACTATTAATCTGACGTGACTATCATTCTATCTATCTGTCTATCTATCTATCTATCTATCTTTCTATCTATTTATCTATCTGTCTTCCTCCATCTTTCTATCTATACCTCTGTCCTGGCCTCTACTTCACTGCTATACCCTTCTGTCCCTTCCTCCTTGTTCCACTTCCTCCCTCCACCATCCTCTCTATCTATTTATCTATCTGTCTTCCTCTATCTTCCTATCTACCCTTCTGTCCTGGCCTCTACTTCACTGCTTCTGTCCCTTCCTCCTTGTTCCATTTCCTCCCTCCACCATCCTCTCTGCTCTCGTGTGACCTGTGGTCAGCTTTCTTT
>NC_068988.1:55721644-55723798 GCF_001194135.2 Octopus bimaculoides
TATATATATATATATATATATATATATATGTATATATATGTGTGTGTGTGTGTGTGTGTGTGAGTGTGTGTGTCGTGGCACTCCGTCGGTTACGAAGACGAGGGTTCCAGTTGATCCGATCAATGGAACACACTGCTCGTGAAATTAACGTACTAATGGCTTGTCTGAGCGTTCCACAGACACGTGATTCTTGGGGAGATTCAGCGTAACACAGAGTGTGACAAGGCAGGCCCTTTGAAATAAAGTACAATAGAAACGGGAAGAAAGAGTGAGAGAAAATTGTGGTGAAAGAATACAGTAGGGTTCACCACCACCCCCTGCTGGAGCCTCGTGGAGCTTTAAGTGTTTTCGCTCAATAAACACTCACAACGCCCAGTCCGTTGGCCTAACCACTGGGTCATTGCGCCTCCACTATATATATATGTATGCATGTATATATATATATATATATATATATTGTTGTACTTGGGGATGGTCATATTGCCAGTTTAGCCAATAAAAACACACGCACTGTATATTTGGTGTTAATTTTTTTTTTTCAGCTTTATATTACATTAATCTTAATCTTAATCTTTATTGGCTAAACTGGCAATATGACCATCCCCAAGTACAACAACATCTGTTTCAACACACGATTTCACATAAAAAATCTTGCAAAACAAATATGTATATATATATATATATATATATATATATACTCATTTATTATTTGTATTATATATATAAATGCTTATATGTAAACTTATAGATATGTGTATGCATATGTGTGTGTGTGCGTATGTGCATGTGTGTATATATGTATGTGTGTATACATCTGTATATGTGTATATGTATATAATTATTTCTTTAAACCATACTAAAGTTCAAAGCATAGCAATATAGACTTTTATATTTTCACATTTGCGATTCCTGACACGACCTGAGACATATGTAGCCACCGTTGGGAAACACTTAACATAGACTGGATATGAATTATATTATTTAACGAAAAATTACTGAAAAGAAAAAAATTTCCAATATTATGTGTCAGTATTTTAATCTCTCTGGACCCCCCCCCCCTTATAGATACATCAAACAACTAATATATTTAACTAACTATTAATTAACTATGATCAAAACTATTTCATTCTACTTTATATATATAATTGTGGGACGCCAAATAAATATGCTGAAAACCAGCAAAAAAACAAGGACGTTTCTACGTGGTCTTTCTTCTGGCTAGAAATAGTAGTCACGTTCTTGTGAAACCATTGCCTGCTGTTTTAGAAACAGATTGGGCATTGTAATATTGATGATGTTATCTTCGTTCGCGTCGGGTGATGAGAGTTATCCAAGCAGTACCATTCTGCACCAACCCACCCCTTCTTCCTAGGTAACACCCATCTCGATCAAGCCTACCCGCACAGTTCTTTTCCACGTCTTAACCAGCCTGCATCTCTCTTATCGTCTTTGACTGTTTACGGCTGTTTTTGCCAGTCTCTCCAACAGTAAGCGCAATGATGTCTTTCAGTTTACTTAGGTCAGCTCTCCACATGATTTCATCGTTTGTGATGTAGTCACGCCAAGTGATTATCTTGATATTTTTGAGGCACCGGTGATGAAAAACATTCACTCTACTGCAAATCTTGCAATGTAATCTTAGTCCTTCAATGTAGTCTTCGTCTTCAATGTAGACTGAGATACATCTAAAACGGTAGGACAGACATAACTGAAGTATTTCTAATGATGAGCCTGTTTTATCATGGAAACCCGAGTTTAAACAACGGCAACACTGATCAATGGGCATATCTTTATTTGGTCTCACGATCCGCACGCAATGAACACTAAATCTCCTTCAATCGATAAAGTAATCCAAGATAATACTGGAGAGACGGGCAGACGACATCTTCTCAATCTGGTTTAATTTCTGATGAAATAATAATAACGTCATCAACCCCAATATCATGAAACAATAATGTCATTAACCACAATAACTTTACCGACCCAGTTCCCAAAACTAGGAACTACATAAGACCTACATCACCACATACTCTGAAAGGGGAGACTTCACCTCACATCATGACGCATAGAGATATGAGTTATTTGGCAAATTTTATGATTAAAGTCAATGTGTATCTGTGTGTACGTGTCCGTGTGTGTGTACGTGTCCGTGTG
>NC_068988.1:55727197-55729916 GCF_001194135.2 Octopus bimaculoides
TATATATATATATGTTTCTTTCTGTTGAAGAGCGTAGCTCGAAACGTCAAAGACTTTCCGTATTCCCGAGCGTCATACTAATATATACTTTTGTTATTTACACCACCTGTCCTCGTCTGTTGTTATTTTTTGTATATTCTCCCATATATATGTATATATGTACATATATATATGTGTATATATATGTGTGTGTGTGTGTGTGTGTGTGTGTGTGTGTGTGTGTGTGTATAAACGTAATAATATATATATATACATGCATACATCCACACACACGCACACACACACACACACACACATACACACACTCACATGCACACGGAATGTGGATATTATTCCTGGCTTTGTATTAAGTTCGTTTTATCGTGTTTGTTTGCATTCAGTCGTACATATGTGCGCATGTACACACACACACACGCACGCATTCACGCGCACACACACATACACGCACGTACTTATTACGTATTTAATACCTTATTGCTTCAATTCATAGCTGTATCTTTTCAATGCTGGAAATCATTCTTACCTTTCAAAAAAAAAAAAACGTACAACTATTAGTGTTGCCTGTTTAGCTCTTCTGGAGTTAAATATTGCACCTGCTTTCATTATACATTTAACTCAAGTTTCTCATAATCCAGCAACTAATTCCTATTACAGATCCAGTTTTAATAAGCGGCCAACGTTTTGACACTTCCTTTTCAAACTATGTTATACATAATAAAAAAAAAAAGAATGCTAGCGAGCGCATGCAAAACAGGAAATTATGAGAATTCTGGCACTCATGGCAAATGTTTCTCGTATGTTACGATCTATGTGTGTACTCTTATGCATCAAGCGCCTGTATGAGAGGCTCTCTCAAGGCTAATGACGCAGTATTCGGTGCTCGAATAAAACAACCATGTTAAGTTGGATATAAAGATTACCTTTTGTCATTAATACCGCTTCCGTCTCTAGTAATTAATTTTTGATTATTCTGCTGGCTATTTGCGAGATCAGAGCCTGAAAACATGTTGATATTCTATACATTGTAGCAGCGAGATTTGATTGGTATGCGGAGGCCGGCCGCTTCCCAATGATGATTTCCAGTAGAATGAAATCACGTGGTATCTGTTTTCCGGCGCCCATTAGAGACAATTCTTGCCCGCTATGATCTATGTGCGTGCTCTTATGCACCAAGCGCCCATATGAGAGGATCTCCTCAAAGTTAATAACGCAATATTCGGTGCTCTAACAAGATATCCATGTTAAGTCGGATATAAAGAAAGCATATTTTCGAATGATTTATGACGAATGAAAGAGACGGGGAAGCATTATGGCAAAGAACGTATGACCTGTAGGCGGGTCATATATCAGCCATGTTATGACACACGTGTTTTCCTAGGACTATTCTTTTCTCGGATTAATCTTCTCTTCAGACCTTTCCACCTTCCTATTTCTGAAGAAGAGCAATGCTCGAAACATCACACCCCCTCTTTTTTACATATTAAACTGAGCGCCAAATTTATACATACACTGTGTATGTCCTTTGGACTTTCGTTGTCTTTATTTATATATATATACAGAGAGAGAGAGATAGAGAGAGAGAAGGATGAATGTTGAAGCATATACCTATGTGCATATTTGTGTGTCTATATATACATACACACATACACACACACACACACACACACACACACACACATATATATATATATATATATAGGTTCAAAAAAACACAAGAAACAATAACAAAAAAACAACAAAGTGAGGACGTGATACGGATAGTGTTATTGGACGCTTCCCTTCCCCTTTATTCCCCCTCCTCTCAAAAAGGACGTTTATTTTTCTCTCCTTCCGCCAGCATTTTCTTTCGTCTCTTTAGCTCGTGTGTGCTAACATCTTGCTTTTCACCTTGCAACAACAATATTATTTCACCTCCTTCTCGGAGTGTACCATATTCTTGGACATTTTACCAATTTCTTTTAGTATTTTCTTCCTTTCAGGAATTTGACCTATCTCATTCTTCTCTCTCAAATTCGACTTTTAGTTTCTCGAATTTTTTCAACCATTCTTTCATTGTTTTACAGCTGCATTCTTGAAAAAAAAAAGTGGTAAGTAGCTTGCTTACCAACCACATGGTTCCGGGTTCAGTCCCACTGCATGGCATCTTGGGCAAGTATCTTCTACTATAGCCTCGGGCCGACCAAAGCCTTGTGAGTGGATTTGGTAGACGGAAACTGAAAGAAGCCCGTCGTATATATGTATATATGTATATGTATGTATGTGTGTGTATGTGTTTGTGTGGCTGTATTTGTCCCCCCAACATCGCTTGACAACCGATGCTGGTGTGTTTACGTCCCCGTAACTTAGCGGTTCGGCAAAAGAGACTGATAGAATAAGTACTAGGCTTCCAAAAAGTAAGTCCTGGGGTCGATTTGCTCGACTAAAGGCGGTGCTCCAGCATGGCCACATTCAAATGACTGAAACAAATAAAAGAGTAAAAAAAGAGTAAAGAAAAAGAAAGGATTTATCACCAGTTCTAGCTATTGTTTATGCACTTGCACACACGAAACACCTGCCTTGCTCTCGTCACCCCACCGTGTTTTGTCAACATTTTTATTCAAACACGCGCGCTCTTACTGCCTCACATACAGTCTTTAATACTACTAATTTAACAATTACATACACATACACATAGACATACACAGGTACATACACATACACCCTCCCCTACGAAGCAACC
>NC_068988.1:55730382-55732678 GCF_001194135.2 Octopus bimaculoides
ACTGCCTCACATACAGTCTTTAATACTACTAATTTAACAATTACATACACATGCACATAGACATACACAGGTACATACACATACACCCTCCCCTACGAAGCAACCTTCACACTTGTACACAGACGTACACTACACCAACAAATACGCATACACTATTCCCTTTACGCCCGTTTCGAAACACAGTAACACTTTAATATGTACATTTATATTCCTACCCCTTCCGCCCTTCTCAGCATCTTTCCCACAAGGTAGCATTCCCTCCTGGTCTCTAACTCTTCACCTTCCTTCTCCGTCTCTTTCTCCCTTTTATACTTTTAATTTTGTAGTTTTTCTGTTTGTTTTCTCTTTCTTTTTATACACTCACTATTTCTCTCCCCTTCCTTTTTCTGCTTCACATTTTCTTTTCTGTTTTTTACTGATGAAGGACTTACGTCCGAATAATTTCTCAAGCGTTAAACCAATGCCATATATATATATATTCTTTCTGCGCCGTTCTTTTTAATGTTTATTAACTTTATACCCTATATACATACGTACATACATACATGCATACATGCAGGCACACATACATATATACATATATGTGTGTATGTGTGTATATATGTGTATATATGTGTGTGTGTGTGTATATATAAATATATATTTATATATAAATATATATATATGTATATATGTATATATATGTGTGTGTGTGTGTATGCGTGTTTGTGTATGTTTGTATATATATATATGTATGTGTGAATAGGTAAAACCTTAAACAAAGTTGCATAGGAATGTCTACTTTGGAGGAATATGTAGTGTAACTGTATCACCTAAATGCACGTAAAGGCTACATCAAAGGACATTACGACACTGATCCAGCAGAAACACGTGTCGGATTGGTATTTAATGAAAATAATACTGTAATAAACAAATTTTGAAGATGTATTATTCTTCATTCTTCTTTATGGTGTCTTGATTATACATATATATATACAAACATACAAACATACATAAATAAATACTCACACACACATACCTACATATACATACACACACACACACACATACATATGAGTGTATGAATATATTCACACTTCCTTTGTGTATAGTTATAAATAAAATGTATACATTGAGGACTTCTTCAAGATATTTAGGTAGATTATCACATTATTTTTACGATAAGGTTGAAAGTAACTTCAGAGTCTTGCCTCCGTTTGGTTTCGTCAATGAGTCTTCAGACGCCAACGGAGTCCTTTGAGTCACTTTTGCGACATTCAGTTATTAATCAAATATACTAATTAAATATATAAATGTAGATCCGTATTTTGGGGAACAGACATATTATAGACATATCTGTGTATAATTCAGTTTTAAACAGCATCGCTTCAAATAGAAGTTGAGTGAAGTGGAATTCTGTTTCTCAGGTAAAAACAGAACATTCCGCATCATTCCTCAGCATTTTTTGGCACTCTGTCGCTTACGACGTCGAGGGTTCCAGTTGATCCCATCAACGGAACAGCTTGCTCGTGAAATTAACGTGCAAATGGCTGAGCACTCCACAGACAGGTGTACTCTTAACGTAGTTCTCGGGGATATTCAGTGTGACAAGGCTGACTCTTTGAATTACAGGCACAACAGAAACAGGAAGTAAGAGTGAGAGAAAGTTGTGGTGGAAGAGTACAGCAGCTTTCGTCACCACCACCCTACCGGAGCCTCGTGGAGCTTCTAGGTGTTTTCGCTCAATAAACACTCAACGCCCGGTCTGGGAATCGAAACCGCAATCCTATGACCGCGAGTCCGCTGCCCTAACCACTGGGCCATTGCGCCTCCACTATGTTCCCCAGCATAGACACACCTGAAATTTAAACAAGCAATCGGAAAGTAAATAATCCTATGTCTATATTTCAAAATCATTGCAACCTCACCTCGTTTTATCTTTCTTTCAAGTATTTATTGATTGATAACATCTGTGTCTGGCTACGGCGACATTATAAGGTTATCACAAAACACACGAACAGATCCTGCAGCTAGCATTTCATCATTCCTAACGCTGGTGACAATTTATGAAGGGGAAATGTACGTATGAAAGAAAAAGTGAGAGCTACAGTATGAGATTAATTACTAGCCTAGAGCGTTCCTGTGCTCGCGTGCGACACAATCCCACGCATATATGTATATACACATAGATACCCACGCACACCTGTACACGCAGCTATATGAGTGCATGATGTGTTTGTGTGTGTGTGTGTGTGTGTGTGTGTTTGTGATGCACTTACACACATATATACACACACGCACGCACACATAATATATA
>NC_068988.1:55737552-55739639 GCF_001194135.2 Octopus bimaculoides
ATATGTATATACATATATACATACACATATGTGTGCATATACATACACATATATATGTATACATGCATAAACTCACACAGACACACACACACATATATATATATATACGTACACACATACAAACATATTTTGTACGACGTCTCTAAACATTCAGAAACTAGTCTTGTTAGGAAAAAATATTATTTATAGCAAGAGAAAAAAAGGAGATGGAAAGAAAAAGATATACGAAAATCAATAAATAAATTTGTATAACGCACAAAAGGACAGGCTTAGTTTGCATAGAAGTGCCAAGTAAAGGCTTGAAAATATTCTACAAAATGCAACAGATATAATATTCCTTTTATATCGTAACAAATTTTAGAAAAGGGTACTTAGAGAAAATAATAATAATGCTAAAACCAGTAAGTGGTACGATAATTATAGGTTTGAGAGAATAACGTTTGTAGCTGCAAAATCCAATATTAAAATAGCTAATGGATTTAGGAAATGTTCTGAGAAACCAATCTCATTATGTAGATCGTGGAAAAGAAAATTGGGTGGTTAAGAAGCTTGCTTGCTAATAACGTGGATTCGGTTCCAGTTCCACTGCGTGGCACCTCATACAAGTGGCTTCCGCTGTAGATCCGGGCTGACCAACGCCTTCTGAGTGAATTTTGTAGATGGAATCTGTGTGAAAACCCATTGCGTGCCAGCGCGTGTGTGCGCGCGCATGTGCGTGTGTGTGCTTGTCATAGGTTGATAGAAAGACTTTCTATCAGCCCTTTCACGCTTACTTCGTTCATTCCACTCTTCGCTCTTTCGTTCCCCCTCTCTCACATTTCCTTGCCTTCTCTCCATGCTCACTTTCCCTCCTCTTTTCACTTCACTGTGTTCCTGTCATTTTTTCGCGCCCCTCCTTATTTCTTCTGTCCCTTTGCCTCTACCTCTCACTCTTCTCTCCCCCACGTGACCGGTGTTTGGCCAAGCCTGACCTTTCTTTCTTGGTTCGGCCGCCGTCCGTGCAACATCTATATTCGTCCCTGTGCCTGTGAAATCTTGTATCCCTGCCGTAAGACTTTACTTAATTTAATTCGTCCTTAGTCGAAAGACACCTGTTGTTATGTCCTGTTATTTGTATTTGTGTAACATTCTCCGTTTTTTCCATCCTTGTTTTCGTATACATTTGCTGCCTTCTTCCAAGGAATCTAATGCTCTTAGCTTAATTTTTCCTTGGGGCTGGCCAGATTGGAGCAATCTCGAGTATAACCAGCTGAAATTGCAAAGATAATCTGGAACTAATCTAAAATCTCTCCATAGATATTTAGGGCTATGAAGAACACACTATATATCAAAGCGAGGCGAATATCACTGCACCAGTGGTTCACAGTTTGTAAGCAGTTGTACTCCACCACATACACACATAATTAAGCTTGCATCTAGTCAAATACGTAAAACATTGCCTACAGACATAAATATTCTAGCAGATCTGTACCCATACGTACACATAAGCGTGCACACAAACACCAACACATCACTCACATACTAATGAACGCATTTTCTGTTATATACCAACAATATAAGATTTCAAATTGAATTAAGAAGTTGTTTCGGGTTTCATTGTAACAATCGTGTTGCTCTGAAGGAAATTTAGGAAATGGAAGGAAAAGTGCAAATGTAAACTAAACATCGTGGGTTATTTCCACATGTTAAATAATCTGTATTGATCAACATAATAAAGGGAATTGACTCAACCTGCAAGAAACAGCAGCCGAATCTCTTTCAAATCACACCCTGTCCATACTCACCAATGTAATCCTGTATATGCAAGCAAACGAAAGATACTATGTGTATAAGTAAAGGCCTGACTGTGTGAAATGATGCTCGTTTTGCTTCCACGTGGTTTTTGGTACAGCAAGTGTCTTCTACTATAGCCCCGAGTCGACCAGTGTGTTATGAGTGAACCTAGTAGACGGAAAATGTGAAGAAGCCCGTCGTGTATAAATTGGAGTGGCTGTGTGGCAAGAAGCTTGCTTTCCAAAAACATGGTACCGGGTTCAGTCCCACTGGGTGGCACCTTGCGCAAGTATCTTCTACTATAGCCTTGGGCT
>NC_068988.1:55740235-55742204 GCF_001194135.2 Octopus bimaculoides
TAGCACGTGAAATTAACGTGCAAGTAGCACGTGAAATTAACGTGCACTCCACAGACACGTGTACCCCTAACGCAGTTCTCGGGGACATTCAGTGTAACACAGAATATGACAAACTTAACCCTTTTAAATTACAACTCATTTTTGCCAGGTGAATGGACATACACACATACATGCATACATTCATATGTGCGTACTCACGCACGCACGCACGCACGTATGTATGTATGTATGTATGTATGTATGTATGTACGTACGTACGTATGTATGCATGTATGTATGTATGTATGTATGCATGCATGTATGTATGTATGTATGTATGTATGTATGTATGTATGTATGTGCGTTTGACTTTGTGTTGGCTTATTTGGGTCCGGTTCGGCAAAAGAGAATGTGGTAAGTACCACACCTAAAACTTAACACTGGAACCGACTAAACCCGTCAAACAAACTAGCTTCAGTACTTATTTTTTTAAAAATCTGGTACTTACTCTATTGGGCCCTTTTGCCGACCCACTATGCTACGACAACGTAAACAAACCAGCTCCAGTTGTCAAACGGTGACGCGGAACAAACACAAGCACAAAGATACATCTAAACAAATATCTATGTGTATGACGGGCTTCCACGCAGTTTCCTTATATATCAAATTCGCTCACAAGGTGTTGGTCATCCAGGAGCTATAGTAGAAGACACTGAACCCGTAGTTGCGATGCAAAGTTCTTAACCACACAGCCATGCCGGCACCTTGTTTAAAATATATTTATCATATGTAAGATAAACAGAAATACATATATCTCAACCCAGGTTTCATTCATCAAGTGTTTTTGGCGAACATATATTTGATTCCATACACTTCTCTCGCTAGGGTTTACTGAGCAATGTATGACATAGTGTATATATTATATTATCTTCTTGTTGGTTGAAACTTTGGTTGAATTTGCCACGTTGGCCAAGGTGGTCATAAGCCTATATATATATATATGTATGTATGTATGTATGTATGTATTTGCTTGTTTGTTTATTCACCGTTTCGTTTTCCTGTCTCGTTTTCCGTCCGCCACTACCCTCCACGAAAATAATTTAATTTGTGTTCGTTGGAAGAACCATTTCAACGATGCGTACTGCCTTAATTCTTCGAAACGCCGGTGTTTTAATGGTGGCATGTATATATATGTATATATGTATGTATGTGTGTATGTGTGTGTATATGTTTGTGTGTCTGTGTTTGTCCCCCCAACATCGCTTGACAACCGATGCTGGTGTGTTTACGTTCCCGTAACTTAGCGGTTCGACAAAAGAGACCGATAGAATAAGTACTAGGCTTACAAAGAATAAGTCATGGAGTCGACTTGCACGACTAAAAGCGGTGCTCCAGCTTGGCCACAGTCAAATGACTGAAACAAGTAAAAGAGAGTGCTCATTACATGTTTGCTCGATTAGGCTGAGCTGGAGATACATAACGACAACAACAATAATAACAGCGACAGTAGCAACAGCACTAGCAACCGCAACAACAACAACCTTGATTATGAAGATTTAAGATTTAAAACATCCCATCCGTGATTATATCATTTCTTTACCAGATATAAATATCTACTCGGGTGTACATTATCCAACGTGATCTTACCCTTTCAGAAAGTAGTGTTAATTTGAGAAAGATTTAGCAGGTATGTCTAGGAGATCGATCGACTTGTTGAGGCTCCATCATAAACATTTGTCATTTTTGTTGTTCTGAACCCATTTCAGCTCTGTTTGAGCAAACCTAAAATGAGAAGTATTGTCATTGTCACCGTCCAATTTTAACTTAAAAGTTTTTAAACTAAAGACTCAACTAAAAGCACACATATTTTTCTTCCTCGCCTATTTTCCGTCCTTGTCTCCATCTTAAAACCTAGATTCACTTTTCTGTCACTTCTTCACGCATGTCTAATTTAGTCTGTCTTTTCTTGCGTCTGGCGCAATTATTATTT
>NC_068988.1:55742665-55743924 GCF_001194135.2 Octopus bimaculoides
TGCATACACACACATACATACATATATACATATGCACACACACACACACAATGACATACATACACACACACATACATACATACACGCACACTGAGACACATGCATGCGCAAAAAAAAAAGAAAAGCAAAAACAGAACGCAACGTGAATAACGGACAGAGTCAAGACTATTGAAAAGGTTGCAAGACGCAACGAAAATTTTAGGAAAATAAAAAAGAAATAAGTGGTAATTTTAACGGTGAGTGTGTTAAATTTTAAGGCACGATAAGAAAATGACTCTCCCCAGACACAACAGAATATGCTTCAACACACGAAATCACATAAAAAATCTTGCAAACCAAATCCCAAAACAAAATATTTAAAAGTTATTTCAATAACTTTTGCTGCCCCAGCATGGCCGCAATCTAATGACTAAAGCAAATAAGAGGTAAAAGTTTCCCATCATTCATTTCTGTTTTATTTCTTATTCAAGAGGAATAGCAGTGCCTGTGACCCTTTACAATGTCTTCGAAATTAAAGAGAGGGAAAAGGGTATCCTCAAACTGAAGATTTGACCTGAATACTTTCAACAGACTGGATTTCACATGGTGCCAGGTGAAGCTGCTAGACCGGGGCACAAATTCAGTCTAACCCTTCCCTCCATGTAGGCCAAGGCGAGGTTTGATCAGGAACAAATGCTGCAAGGCATCCAGTCAGGCGTTCTTATTGTTTCGCCAGTTCGCTACGTTGGATTATTACATTGTCTTATTGATTCTGAAAGGATGAACGACAATATTAACCATGGTAGGATTTGAACTCAGAAAGCAGAGGACCAGAACAAATATCATATGACATTCTATCCGATGCTCTAACGATTCTGCTGTTTAACAAAATAGTAATGGTGGAGAGGGGTAGACAGCTAGCTAGATGTCTACTATTTATTGATATTGTTTTGTCGGCTGCGAGCGATTAAACTTGTTTGTGATTGAAGCGAGAGTGCAAAAAGTGGAATTGTTTTAGGGAAAAGAGACACTGTTACATGTATTACATGGTAATTAGTGTTAAATATAAATTTACAATGTAAACTCTTGTAGTTGTTTTAACAGAACAGAACCTATTGAGTTAAAAAATATCTACTGAACCAGAAAAATTGAAATTTTATATATTTAGTTTGTGATACAATCTATAAGTATTGGGGTTAATCAGCAACAAGAAGCTAGTTTACTTCGAGCAGACGTAAGTATATATATATATATATATATATATATATATATATATATAT
>NC_068988.1:55748953-55749729 GCF_001194135.2 Octopus bimaculoides
AGGTGCCTTAGGTAAAAAAAAAAAATATTCAGACAAATACATAACAAAAACACCAGGACTTACAAATATATATAACATACAGAAAATTGCACTACTGGGTACTGCACACATCCTACGCAAAACACTTTCGATACAGTAACCATAAGAGCACCACAGCAAACCACAGCACATACCCAAGGCGCACAGAGCTGCGCTCGGCAGCGAAGTGAAAGCACGTTATAAAAATAAAACTACTGAACAATAATAATAATATTAACCCTTTCCCTTTCTACTACAGGCACAAAGCCCGAAAGGATGAAAGGCAAAGTCGAAAGGGTTTACGTTAGGAAAAACATTACGGCACCGTTTCTGGTGTTGCTGACATCTTCCATCTCATATCATAGGAATGTTTATTGGCTACAATTAATCAGCCGTCTTATCAATACCTTCCATCTTTACTTGTCCTTAGCACAGTCTTCGTTGCTCGCAGGGCACATTCACAACAAGCTTCTACTAACACACCTGCCTAGTCAATCATATCCAGTCAGGATCTTGTTGATATTTGACACACCATTCTTTAAATACCGTTCTCAAGCCACTCCTTTAGGCTTTACTCTTCACACACTGTTTTCTCTCGAAGCCCCGCACCCCCACCTCTTTCTTTCTTTCTTTTTTTTCTTTCTTTCTTTCTTTCTTTCTTTCTTTCTTTCTTTCTTTCTTTCTTTCTTTCTCATCTTCCATTGTAACTTCAGGCGTGAATTGATAGATTAATCGAAATGTACGGAAAAACCAACCAG
>NC_068988.1:55750585-55751272 GCF_001194135.2 Octopus bimaculoides
TATATATATATATATATATATATATATATATACACACATATACATGAAGGGGTGTATCAATGTATATGTGTATATAAAACATACTTATATGTGTGTAAGTTTATATACATACATACATACACATAAAAACACATGAGAGAATGCTGTAGGATAATGCTTCCCTTCATTTCCATTTAGGCACAAAACCCCCTTTATAGTAGAAAGCAATACAATGCAATAGGAAATAGCATTGTTCGCCACAACCTAAGTCCACACCTATGTATAAATTAATTTCTAACATTGGAACACTGTTCCAGATATTCGTTGGGAAGTGAACATAGGTGAAGGATCCTATCGTGGAATTCTCCAGTGGGTTATAAGGGAACGTAGCTTTTACCATTTACTTGCTGCATTCACTGGACTGCATTTGGAGAAGCAAACAAACCATCACCGGTTGTCAAGCGGTTGTGGGAAACGAGCACAAAGATGCGAATACACACATACACACACAATGCATACAAACTTACATACATACATATATATATATATAAACAAATAGTAAATGAGTATATGCATATATACGTACAGGTATGTGCATACCGACATCCACCTGTATGTATAGGTGCATATCTGGGTACAGGACATTGCAAACAAAACGTAGACGAGAAAACACACAAGCCACATAGAGAACATTCTTCTTCATCAGCT
>NC_068988.1:55754060-55755186 GCF_001194135.2 Octopus bimaculoides
TGTGAGTGTTTATTGAGCGAAAACACCTAAAGCTCCACGATGCTCCGGCAGGGGATGGTGGCGAACCCTGCTGTACTCTTTCACCACAACTTTCGCTCACTCTTACTTCCTGTTTCTGTTGTGCCTGTAATTCAAAGGCTCAGTCTTGTCACAGTGTGTCACGCTGAATATCCACGAGAATTACGTTAAAGGTATACGTGTCTGTGGAGTGCTCAGCCACTTGCACGTTAATTTCACGAGCAGGCTGTTCCATTGATCGGATCAACTGGAACCCTCGACGTCGTGAGCGACGGAGTGCCAACAACAACGATATATATATATATATATATATATATATATATATATATATATGTATGTATAATATATAAATGTATTTTATGTGTATTTGTGTGTGCGTGTGTATGTGTAGATTACTGAGTTTTTCTAAGTCCTGTAAAAGAACTTAGAAGGTGTGGCTTGCACCAGGTCTTACACGATACTCTTAAAGCTAGGAACTTACTACAAACATATATACATACTACAAACATATATACATGTATATAACTATATACCAATCTGCCTAAATGTAATTATGCACCATAAGCGCATACAAGATGTTCTAGCATGGTAAAAACACAATATACTGTGTTCTGACACAACATCCACCTATAGTAGGAGATAAATATTAACTTTTTGATATACATATGTATGTGTGTGTGTGTGTGTGCGTGTGTGTGTGTGCGTGTGCGTGTGTGCGCGCACACACATATATATGTACATGTATATGTATGTATGTATACATTGCATTCTGATCAACTTCAAGCATTTGCTCTGTGGAAACATGATGTAATAAAATGTTCTCCTTGAAGAACTGTTGTGGAGCAGCGTTCAATTGCTCTATGAACACCGACTTCAGAGTATACAAATATCTACAAAGGCAAACTATGTCTCTGGATGCAGGATTAGCTGGGTGGAGGTGTTTGTCTCCCCTTCGTAAACATAAGGATACAGGAAATGTGTCAAGGCCGACAGGAAGCGGTGCAGCTTCTTAGGGCTAAATAGCAGTAGTATTATTCCCCTCATGGGATTGTCACATTAAGTTGACAGCATACAACTACTTTATATATATATATATATATATATATAT
>NC_068988.1:55755464-55757084 GCF_001194135.2 Octopus bimaculoides
TATATATATATAGATATAGATAGATAGATAGATAGATAGATATAGATATATATATATATAGATAGATAGATAGATAGATAGATAGATAGATGGATGCCAGCGGTGCATTCCAGAAGTTTTGACACATTTCCAGCAGAGACATCAATGTCAAAGAAATACTAAAACCTAATCTCCTTCACAGTAGGATCCTGACTTGAATGCACTTGTATAGCTTTAACTTCAGGGAATACTCTTTATTGACCGTCTGGCCAGAGGGAACCCACTAAGTGTTGATGTTGCCCTTGTTGGCGAAAAGGAGATCATCATGGCCTAGTGGTTTGAGTGTTGTACTCATGGTTGCAAGATCGTTGTTTCAATTCCCAGACCGGCGGTGAGTAGCATTCTTCAGTAAAAAGCTTCATTTTATGTTGCAAATGAAACACATATAATGGAGAATAGGTAATACCAAAATATTTTCATTTTCCTGACTTGTTATTCAACAACTCTGCAAATGATAATTCCATAATTCTAAATTTTTATGTATGTTTCAATTTACATACAACAGTAACTATGGTTACATACTGACTGTGATAGTGGAATAAGTAGATGTGTTTCCAGAGGAAACAGCTGGATTTACGGTAACTACACACACACACACACACACACACACATATAAATATATACACACACACACACATGACAGAAGTAAATTAAAATTTATTTAAATCTGAAATTATACATTCAAATTATCTATTAATTGTTATAATGTGAATATTTGATATTTAGTAGACATGCCCTTTGCATTTTTCAATGCAATGATCCTATTAGACACGTTACTGATCAGATGACGAATATTCCCTTGCAGAATTTCTTGCTAAGTTTCATGCAATAATCTCCAAAGATCTGGCTTTGAAGATGATTTCTTTTTCTTTTTATGAAGTGTCTTGTCCATTATGCCCCAGAGGTGTTCCATAGGGTTCATATCTGGAGTCTGGCTTGGCCATGCAAGCTTTTTAATGCTATTTATTCTCATCCAACAAATCTTCGGTCATTTTCATTGTGTGATGAGGTGCCCCATCTTCAATAAATAAAGAGTCTTTTTTATCATTTCACCACCTGAGAAGATTGGAAGGAGTCCTTTCTGCAATAGGACATATATTTATCTGAGTTTATGTTTCCCTCACACTCCACTAGCTCTGATAGACAATTGCTCCAAATTGCTCTCGAGACCATCACAGAATAACTGACATGTTTCATTGTTGGCTGTAATCTTTTCACATCAAATTCTTGATCTCAAAGTCTCCAGACCCACACTCGACCACTGTCAGAAAGTACAGCGAATCTGAACTCATTGAAGAATATGACCGTGTCCCAAAATGCTAGTGGTCTCTCCACCATCTCACTGGCCCAATCTTTTCTCCGCCTGATATTGGCTGGTCAAAGAAGTGGCTTCCTTCTTGCTACTCTGCCATAGTAACCAAGTTTGTGGAGATATTTGCTGATCCCTTAGTTATGTTTATAAATATATATGAGCTTTTAAATAAGTTCTCAACCAATAATGGTGCTTACATACCGATGGGCTAGGTAAAAATTATTAATTATTAATTGTTGATTTATTAATGAATTAATAAATTGATAATC
>NC_068988.1:55757149-55757739 GCF_001194135.2 Octopus bimaculoides
AGGCGTGGTTGTGTGGTAAAGAAGTTTGCTTCCCAACCATATGTCTCTGGGTTCAGTCCCACTGCATGGCACCTTGGGCAAGTGTCTTCTATTATAGTCTCGGGCCGTTCAAAGTCTTGTGAGGGGACTTGGTAAACGGAAACTGAAAGAAGCCCGCCGTATATATATGTACATATATATATGCATATATGTGTGCGTGTGTGTGCGCGCGTGTGTGTCTGTGTGTGTTTGTCTCTTTGCCTCTCCATCATCGCTTGACAACCGGGGTTTGAACTCACGGCCTTATGATCGTGTGCCGAATACCCTAACCACTAAGCCACGCGCCTTCACACGCAGACACACACACACCCACGCACACACACACACACACACACACACACACACATGTATATCCTAATTTTAGCCTTTCTACAGTCATGTAATCATTTACTTATATTTATACACCAATACATACATACATGGATGTATACATACATGGATGTATACATACATGGATGTATACATACATGGATGTATACATACATGGATGTATACATTCATGGATGTATACATACATGGGTGTATACATACATATATATACATAAACGCAT
>NC_068988.1:55757749-55762727 GCF_001194135.2 Octopus bimaculoides
GTATACATACATGGGTGTATACATACATATATATACATAAACGCATATATACATACATATATTCATACACACATGCACACAAAGAGAGGCAGACAGACAGACACATTCACAACAATACAAACACAAATCCATTTGATATATGCAGGGCCTTAAATGCAAACATTCATCTTCGATGTAAAACAAAAAGAAAACAAGTATTTCTAAAGATCAAGGTTTTTTTCTCTCCTGAAAACCTGATATTATTCAGAAATACTAGTAATTTCCCAAATTTATGTCTCACACAAATTCCTCATCGCCAGACTATTGTCTATTGTGTGCGCGCGTGTGCGTGTGCATGCGCGCGCGCGCGTGTGTGAGAGAGAGAGATCATTACTTCTTTCATTTAACTGCCCTTGTCCTTTTCTCCTGCTTTGATTATTTCTAATGAGACATCTGTAAGCGTCTCCTGTTCTGTGTCTGAATACATTTATACATGCTTCCACCCTCTCTTTCTCCACGCAAACACACGTGGCTGTGTGGTAACTAGCTTGCTTACCAACCACATGGTTCCGGGTTCAGTCCCACTGCGTGGCACCCTGGGCAAGTGTCTTCTACTATAGCCTCGGGCCGACCAAAGCCTTGTGACTGGATTTGGTAGACAGAAACTGAAAGAAGCTCGTCGTATATATGTATATATATATGTATGTGTGTATATGTTGTGTATCTGTGTTTGTCCCCCCAACATCGCTTGACAACCGATGATGGTGTGTTTAGGTCCCCGTAACTTAGCGGTTCGGCAAAAAGAGACCGATAGAATAAGTAGTAGGCTTACAAAGAATAAGTCCTGGGGTCGATTTGATTCGACTACAGGCGGTGCTCCAGCATGGCCGCAGTCAAATGACTGAAACAAGTAAAAGAATAAAAGAATATATATATACACACACAAACACACAAATGTATGTATATGTATAACATATATATTCATGCATTATTTACATTATCTACATTTGACAGATATTTGTCTTCATCTTGTTTGTTGTTAACACAACGTTTCGGTTGATATACCCTCCAGCCTTCATCAGGTGTCTTGGGGAAATTTCGAACCTGGGTTCTCATTTCTAAGGTATTTTTGGGGTATATGGCGTAGTGGTTAAGAGCGTGGCTACTAACCCCAAGATTCCGAGTTCGATTCCAGGCAATGACCGGAAAAATCATCATCATAATAATAATAATAATAATAATAATACATTAGGAATGAGAACCCAGGTTCGAAATTTCCCCAAGACACCTGATGAAGGCTGGAGGGTATATCAGCCGAAACGTTGTGTTAACAATAAGCAAGATGAGGACAAATATCCGTCAAATGTAAATAATGTAAATAACGTACATAATTCCTCATCCCTTAAATATAGAACTGTATTATATATATACATATATACAAACATTGACACACACACAAACACACACACACACACACACACACACACACACACACAACATACATACACGCGCGCACACACACACATATATGTATATGTATATGTATATGTGTGTGGTAAGAAGTTTGCTTTCCAATCACAAGGTTACGGGTTCAGTCCCTCTGCGTGGCACCTTGGGCAAGTGTCTTCTTCTATAGCTTCGGGCTGACTACAGCCTTGTGAATGAATTTGGTAGATAGAAACTGAAAGACTCCCGTCGTATGTATATGTGTGTATATTTATGTGTGTGTGTGTGTGTGTGTCTTTTTCTTTCCCACCACTGCTTGTCAACTGATGTTGGTGTATTTACGTTCCTGTAACTTAGCGTTAGATAGAATAAATACTAGGCTTACAAGGAATAATTCCTGGGGTCGATTTCTTCGACTAAAATCCCTTTAAGGTGGAACTCCAGCATGGCCGCGGTCAAATGATCTGAAACAAGTAAAAGAGTAATGTGTGTGTGTGTGTGTATGTGTGTATGTGTGTGTGTGTATGTGTGTGTGTACGTGTGTGTGATTGTATGTTCCTGTGTGTGTTTATGTAGATTTATATATAAAGACGATCAAACTTTAATGGAAGGAATACTCAATATAGTTAAGTAGAGTATCACAAACTGACAGACTCTGATAGTTTGCTTGCTGAGTGCTTCCTGTCAGGATTAAGAAATGAATGTGTGAATAGAATTACGTTTTGTAACCGTGTGCCACAGATCCAGTTCGGGTTTTTTGCATGGAACCATCATTTAATTTGATCTAAGCCCGACACACCACACAATTAGCGAAACAAATCCTTTAACCCTACAAAGAGGAAAATAGATGGGGTTCTCCTGTAGCGGCCATGAGTAAGAATAGAGATGTTATTTAATGAAATTAAGTAAGCTATTCGAGCTATTAAAATGTTTACAGAGGTAAAATACTTGAATCAAATTTTTAAAAATCTTTTGATATTTCAAAGATTATAGAAAGATTATAGAACAAATCCTGGAATTTATTGCCTATGACAGTTTGAACTTTCAGGTCGTACTTCAGAATCTTTCTTGCTTTACTTTACTCTAAAAGTGTAAGGTTTTGCCAAATTCTGGCTTAACTCTTATTCTAATCACAATTTTGTAGTATGAAATTTAATATAAACGCATTGCAAGCACGAATATATTGACAGGTTATCAATAGTTCAAACCTCTGTGACAGCTACAATTCTAATCCAGTTCCGACACCAAATCTAACCTTATCTTTAATATCCAAGCCATTATATTATGCCAATTCCGACACCGAGATTTTTAACACCAAAGCTAACTCAGCTTCGTCTTAAGGCATGGCACACTAGCCAGCTGTCCAGGGGCCCCTCAACTCTAGGACTCCGGTTCTAATCTGTTTATACTGTGGCTTGCTGTGAATTGATAAATTCTATAGGGCTCAGTGCATTGATTTGCCCGGAACCTATAATGCATCAATCATAATACCAACTTTAATCAATGTCTAAAGCGATTTTTATGTCTCTTTCTCATTTTCTTCAAATCTAACCTCAGAACTCTAAATCTGAACTCTAAATCTGAACCCAATCCTAATTCTAATCTCTAACCAAACTTCATCGCTTGACTCCCTAATCAAACCTCAACTTTAACACCAAACACATCCTTAATTCACATCATAATAATTCACATCCTTAGAAACTTAACACTGAATGCAATAAGAATCGATTTGATGGCAGAGAAAAACTTCAAACTGCGACTAAGAAAAACTTCAGATTCACCGTTCTCAACAAACGTTTTGAGAGCATAAACACATTGTGCGTCTATATGTGTGTGTGTGTGTGTTTGTTTGTGTGTGTGTGTGTGTGTGTGTGTGTGTGTGTGTGTGTGTGTGTGTGTGTGTGTGTGTGTGTGTGTGTGTCTGTGTGTGTGAGTGTGTGTGTGCGTATTTGCAGAAGTATGTGTATATATGTACGTGTGTATGAACAGAGATGAAATATTAATTTCAAATTTTAGCACAAGATCAGCAAGTTCAGATGAAGGGTTAAGTCGATTACATCGACAGCAGTACTCAATTGGTGCTAATTTTTCGCCCTCTGTAAGGATTAAAGACAAAGTCGCCCTCGGTGGAATTTGAACTAGAAACATAAAGACGGATGAAATGCCGCTAAGCAATTTGCTCAGTGTTATAATGATTCTGCCAGCTCGCTGCCTTAACGAAACGATAAAAATTTCAAATTTGGGCATAAGACCAGTAACTTCAGGGAAGTAATCTAGTCGATTACATAGACCCCCAGTGCTCAAATGGTTCTTATTTTATCGATTCTGAAAGGATAAAAGGCAAAGTAGAATCTGGCGGAATTTGAACGCAGAACGTAAAGTGGTATGAAATGCCGCTAAGCATTTTGTCCGGCGTACTAATGATTCTACCTGGTCAGCAACTTCGGGGGAAGGGGCTAAGTTGATTACAGCCCAATACTGGTACTTACTTTCTCGACCCCCGAAAGGATGAAAAGCAAAATGAACCTCGATAAAATATCAAACACATGAAGACACCATGGCCGTCTGCCTGACTTCTCTTGCGCTATAAAAACGTCCGTGTAAAATATGGGAGCTTTTTTCTGCCGCACACTGTAACAGTGATAGCAGCGGTGGTAGAGGAGGTAATGATGGTGGAAGCATAGCGGCGGTGTTGATGATATTCATGGTGATGGTCGTAGTAGTGGTGGTGTTGGTGGAGGTATTTGCTGTAATGTAATGTTTCATAGTGTTGATGAAGATAGTGGTGGTCGTGGTGGTGCTGGTGCTATTAACGGTGCAAGTGATGGCGGTGTTGGCGATGACATTGCCGTTCATGGTGACGCTGATGGTATTGATATTAGATATCGTAACGGCGGTGCTGACAGTGGTGATAATGACAATAGTATTGGTTGCTATTATTGTTATTGTTGTTGCAGTTGTGGTGATGGCGGCGGCGGTGGTGGTGGTGGTGCTGCTGCTGCTGTGGTTCTTTATCCCAATATATTCTTTTCTACTCTAGGCACAAGGCCCGAAATTTTGGGGGAGGAAGGGCCAATCGATTGGATCGACCCCAATACGCAACTGGTACTTAATTTACGACCCCCGAAAGGATGAAAGGCAAAGTCGACCTCGGTGGAACTTGAACTCAGAACGTAAAGACAGGCGAAATACCGCTATACATTTCACCCGGCGTGCTAACGTTTCTTATTTCTTTATTGCCCACAAGGGGCTAAACATAGAAGGGACAAACAAGGACTGACAAAGGGATTAAGTCGATTACATCGACTCCAGTGCGTGACTGGTACTTAATTTATCGACCCCGAAAGGATGAAAGGCAAAGTGGACCTCGGCGGAATTTGGACACAGAACGTAAAGACAGACGAAATACCTATTTCGTTATTGCCCACAAGGGGCTAAACATAGAGGGAACAAACAAGAACAGACGAACGGATTAAGTCGATTACATCGACCCCAGTGCGCAACTGGTACTTAATTTATCGACCCCGAAAGGATGAAAAGCAAAGTGGACCTC
>NC_068988.1:55762737-55763993 GCF_001194135.2 Octopus bimaculoides
CTTATTTCTTTATTGCCCACAAGGGGCTAAACATAGAAGGGACAAACAAGGACTGACAAAGGGATTAAGTCGATTACATCGACTCCAGTGCGTGACTGGTACTTAATTTATCGACCCCGAAAGGATGAAAGGCAAAGTGGACCTCGGCGGAATTTGGACACAGAACGTAAAGACAGACGAAATACCTATTTCGTTATTGCCCACAAGGGGCTAAACATAGAGGGAACAAACAAGAACAGACGAACGGATTAAGTCGATTACATCGACCCCAGTGCGCAACTGGTACTTAATTTATCGACCCCGAAAGGATGAAAAGCAAAGTGGACCTCGGCGGAATTTGAACACAGAACGTAAAGACAGACGAAATACCGCTAAGCATATCGCCCGGCGAGATAACGTGTCTGCCAGTTCGCCGCCTTTTTATCCCAATAAATATATATTATATGCCTTATCGCTCCAGCAATGGAGGATTGGTCGAGGATAAACAATAGTGAAGCTACTTGCCTTAATCTACCCGTTAATAACCATCGTCATAGCCGCTTGTCCTAAGAGAAATGAAAAAGAAAAAGGTGCAAAAGAGTGTACCCAGGTGGCAATGTATAGCTGGAGGAAATGAGCAGGGTGAACTACTCACACCGGAAGTCTGTACAGAAAACACACACATATATGACCACATGTATACACATACACGCACATACACACACATACTCACGCATATACGTAAGTACATATATATATATATATATATATACATACACACGCATATGTTCATTTATATATATACCCATATACACACAGACATGTGCAGCCATACATCCACATATACACTTAGCTATATATACATGCACCAGAGCAAGTATAAACTGACATGTTTATACATACACGAACACATATATATTCACTGGCACATACATACATACATACATACATACATACATACATACTGATGGACACCGATATTCAAACAAATCTCTTGCTATACAGACATACATTCACACACACACAGCGCGCAAACACACGCGTATACACACGTACACTACCCACACTCCATACATACATACATATATATATATATATATATATATATGTATGCATGTATGTATGTATGTAGTGTGTGTGTGTGTGTGTGTGTGTGTGTGTGTAGGTATCATTTAGAAGTTCAGAACTTCGTTTCACAACCATTTGTTCCGGGTTCGATATCAGCGCAAGGCACTTACAGACATTATCTTGTCAGTGCATACATATATGTTTTTGAG
>NC_068988.1:55765295-55765986 GCF_001194135.2 Octopus bimaculoides
ATAACATTAAATCTAACCAAGAAGTATCACGTCTGAATAAAGACTGGCGAACGTTTACATAAGTAATTTGTATTTATTGTAAAGAGAATCGTATATGGGAGGGGTATATTACGTAACCCTTGCCACATTGTGCACTGTTAACCTCGGCTTACTGGTAACCTAATAAATGAAGTAACATTTACATTCATTTATGAGTGTGTTTGTGTGTGTGTGTGTGTGTGTGTGTGTGTGTGTGTGTGTGTGTTGTGTATATATGCGCGCGCACATTGATTTAGCCACATACATGCATATATAAGTTTATACATGCACATAGGCTTAAAAATAACATTGTTTACAAATTCCTGCACGTATAAAAATTATGCACGTATGCGTACCCAGATGTATGCACTCATGCACACATACTGTTCTGCACGCACGCGCGCTGCACACACATATACTCAGACATGCACATACACGCAGACAAGCACTTACAATCACAATTGTGTGTGTATATGTATGTATATATATATATTGGCGATATTTTTCATTTGTCTTCCTTTTCTTTTGGACTTTCCTCTATCACCTGTTTCTGAAGAAGAGCTTTGCTCGAAACGTTGAACCATCTTTCCTTCTCTGAGCGTCTTATTAATATTTTGTATCTACCACTTCCTCGTGTTGCTGTTTTTTTCCTATTATATATATATATATATAT
>NC_068988.1:55766271-55768337 GCF_001194135.2 Octopus bimaculoides
ATATATATATATATATAGATATATATTCATATATATATAAAGGCGGTGAGCTGGCAGAAACCTTAGCACGCCGGGCGAAATGCTTAGCAGTATTTCGTCTGTCTTTATGTTCTGAGTTCAAATACCGCCGAGGTCGACTTTGCCTTTCATCGATAAATTAAGTACCAGTTGCGTACTCGGGGCGATCTAATCAAATGGCTCCCAACCCAAATATTGGGTAGGAGGCCATTGTCTGAATAGGAACACCACTATAGCCATTTCCAAACATACAAATGTGCACACGTCAAAACGGTTAAGGAGACTTTGTGATTCCACAGCAGGAAAATTACGATAGACACAAATATTAGAATAGTAAATTTTATTGATGTCTCTGTATGCTTTAGGAAACAAAATTTGATGTTCACGTATGCTAAAATAGGAACTTGTGACTCACCCTTAGTGTTTAAAAACTTTGTGAAAGGTACAGAGATTTTGATAGGGTAGCACTTTTCTAGAACAACGTCAGTCGGTTCAAAGATAATACCACCTATGATCCCAGTTAGAGCACCGCTGAAGGGCGAGACGCAAGAAGGTAATTTTGCTTGTGATCCCTCTCTGACATCAACTGTAGATCTAATCTAGGAAAATCTTTTAAAATTTAATCGATAATCATTACCCCCAGAAACGCAAATCAAATACAGACTGTTGTTCAATAGATATGCAGTAAAAATACTTTATAGTTGCACCTCTAACATTAGACAAATTATATGCATAAAACTAGCTTTTCTGATGAAATATTGATTTCAAATTTTGGCACAAAGTTAGCAGAAACGGAATAATACAAAGCTAGCAAGCTGCATCTGATACTTAAAAGTAAATGGCACTGCGTTTGACATAAGTTTGAAGCTCACAAAAAACAAAAACCCCACGAAAAATAAATTAAACAAAAAAAAAAAGAAAAAAAACAATGCCATACATAAATTAGGCAAAGGGAAGTAGGAGCTGTCGTATAGAAAAGAGTAGAATTCAAAAATAGTTGAGAAAATAAAGTTTCTACCACCAAGCTAATGCGGAGATATTTAGCCTTTGCATACATGAGAAAAAATTCATCCTTAGATGCTGAACACCTCCCTATGGGCCCTTTATGATCCAAAAAGGATTTAATCTTTTCTTAAGGAACTTTGTCTTCGACAAACATTTAGCTCAACATAGCTTTTATATTTTTATATTTTTAAAGTACTTCTCTTTTCCCTTATTGGTTGTTTAAAAAAAATTCTTTTACCTAAAGTATCTTCCGTTTCCTGTGTGCATGTTTGAAGAGAGTAGGGGATGGGTTTTGGATAGCAGAAAAGGTTATTGTAGGAAAAATTCTGATCGGATATGATTATGAACAGGCTTTGTAGCCTGACGAAAGCCCAAAATATTTCCTATATTTTGGATTTCGAAACTAGTAGTTGCTAATCAATCATAATTTCACCTCTGTAGCCATGGGTATAGGATCCTATATCGGGTCTATGTTCCTTACAGAGAAATGTGGACGAAGCATAGAACTGATTCAACTCTTTATCACAAGTAAACAGCTGCATGCACACAAATGAAGCCGTATCACAACACACGATACACCACACACCACAACACACACATCACACCACAAGACAAATACCACACACGAAACACGCAACACTATCATGGACAACTTCACAAACAAGAAATCACATTATACCAAAAGCACTACCCAAAAGATTCATAATGTTACGACCCAAAGTATCACAACACAAGTCACCAAAAACACCACCCAAAGGACACTCCAAACACGCAATACTACAATTTACCACGCTACACTACGCCACATCTCTCCATGCAATAAATGCCACACACACACACAATATAGGCGTACAACACACTTGACACTTCATAACAATACGGCGGTAGAGCAGAGCGCAACTTCCTACATTAATGCCAACGTTACCACACTTCGCACTTTGGAACATAACGACAAACTACATTTCGCCACGTCACACACGTACACACACACACGCACACACACCACCACCACCACCACCACCACCACCGTCACCACAACACCA
>NC_068988.1:55768362-55771919 GCF_001194135.2 Octopus bimaculoides
ACACCAACACCTCCACCGAACTTTTATTGACAATCTCCTATAACAAATGATGTTGTTTGGTTGGTATGGAAAAAGACAGAAAAGCAACTGCCACTGCTACCACCACCACCACCACCACCACCATCACCGCCACCACATTTTGATCTTCCTTTATCGTCCGTCTCTTCCCCATGCCCCGTCATCACGCCCTACTCCTTCGTCAATGTTAAAATGAAATATCATGTTGGTTTTTTTCGAGAAACTTCTAACGTTCCACTTGTTTAAAATGTAAAATGTGTAAAGAAAGAAAGAAAGAAAGAAAGAAAGAAAGAAAGAGGAGGGCTAGAGTGAGGGTGAGGCGAAGAAATGAAGAAAAATAAAAGAAAAGGAGAGTGAGGAGAGTGAGGAGAGAAGGGCGAGGGAACGATGAGAGATATAGAGGGGAAGGGAAAGAAAGAGAGATGGCGGAGGGAAAGCCAGAGAGCAATTGTAACACTCCACTCACTAACACACACGCACAGTACGTCAATATCCTAAATAAACATGGATATACTCAGTCAGTGATGTAACTAGACTTCATTGCTTCTCAGACAAATCAATACTTGGTGCCTATAAAGCCAGTTCTTTATAATTCTAGCAAATTTCTCTTGTGGCATAAATTTATTGTTCGGAATACTATTTGTAATATACTTTTGAAAGTTTATTTTATGACAAATAAAAAACAATATGAATTACATATAACAAAACAATCTTTTCTCAGGACAAATATTAAAATTTTTTCCAAAGAAAATACAATGCAAAGCTTAACCAAAATTTATACGAATAAGATAATTCTAATTATGAAGAAGTTATATCTTCACGAAATTTTTTGTATTCTTTTTTTTTTTGTTTTTAGGAATAATTTTAAACTCTAATTAAGAACTGTATTTTTACTTTCGCCGATGCAAAATGCATCAATAACGTGAGTAAAATTGTGCTATCTGACGTCGAATACTATAAAAGGCTAAAGTCGACCAGCTCTCAGATATCATTAAATCAATGTCAACTTGTGAAAAGATCGCAATGTGCTAGCAACTAGAATTGCTTTGGAAAGCATTATCTGAAAAGTTAATTTCAAATTTGGAACAACATTTTCATCCTCGTATTGAAAACCTACTTGAGAATTTTCAAGTCTTCAGATTCTGAATGTTTAGCTGACTTTGCTAAAGTATTGCAAGATACAAGATATATTCATAAAACTCAAACCTGTCTATATCAGCGCTTATGGTATTTTCCAAGTTTGAGCTAACATTTCTTTAACATAGCTGCATTTGTAATGCTATCTAAAATGCTGCTGAAACTACTCACTGTTTGCCCCCAGACGCACTTACTGACCGTACAATAATAATTCTGCGTATGTATGGTGGTGTATCGTGGTGCTATATTCACAAGTCAAATGTTGGCACTCCATCGCTTTCGACATCGAGGGTTCCAGTTGATTCAATCAACGGAACAGCCTGGTCGTGAAATTAACGTGCAAGTGGCTGAGCACTCCACAGACACGTGTACCCTTAACGTAGTTCTCGGGGATATTCAACGTGACACAGTGTGACAGGGCCAACCCTTTGAATTACAGGCACAACAGAAACAGGAAGTAAGAGTGAGAGAAAGTTGTGGTGAAATAGTACAGTAGGGTTCACCACCATCCCCTGCCGGGGCCTCGTGGAGCTTTAGGTGTTTTCACTCAATAAACACCCACAACGCCCGGTGTGGGAATCGAAACCGCGATCCTATGACCGCGAGTTCGCTGCCCTAGCCACTGGGCCATTCTGTCTCCACACAAGTGAAATAACGAACTAATAAACTGAAATACGTATAAACATATAAACAACGCTAGCACATAAGAACTCAAATAGTACAGATACATCAATAGACGCGTGCACACATACACACATACACTCGTTCACATCGAAACTCAGAAAATCACATAAGCATACATAAACCAAGAACGAGTAGAGTAGGCTTTGGACTATATTGGTACGGGATCTTTTAAGCAATTTTAAGTACTCCTTTATTCTTTTCTACACTAGGCACAAGGCCCGATTAAATCGATCCTAGTACGCAACTGGTACTTAATTTATCGACCCCGAAAAGATAAAAGACAAAGTCGACCATGGTGGAATTTTGACTCAGACCGTAAGATAAACGAAATATCGCTAAGCACTTACCCGGCGTGCTAACGTTTCTGCCAGCTCGCCGCCTTATAAGCACTCCTTTATTGTTTGCTAGATTGGAGTAATTAGAAGTATGATTGTTTTTTTTTTATATATTTTAAATAGTTTGCGGTGTGTTTTTAGCAGATCTGTAGTTTAAGATTAAATAGAATAAATACAATGTTAGTATATTCTCAGCATGTTTCAAAAATTTAAGCTAATTTGAAGCGCAGTCAATAATTTCAAACGTTTTGTTCGGTGAAGAAAACACATGCACACACATATATATATATTCTCTTCTACTCTAGGCACAAAAGCCGAAATTTTTGTGGAAGGGAACCAGTCGATTAGATCGACCCCAGTACACAATTTGTACTTAATTTATCGACCCCGAAAGGATGAAAGGCAAAGTCGACCTCGGCGGAATTTGAACTCAGAATGTGAAGACAGACGAAATATGGCTAAGCATTTCGCCCGGCGTGCTAACGTTTCTGTCAGATCACCGCCTTATACACACACACGCACATATTGTATCAATAGTATACAGAAAAACATGTTTTCAACGCTGCTAAAAACATTTACGCGTTTCGTAAATTACCGTCAGAATTACATAACTGCCGGCGGAACATTATATAATTTTGTTGAAGCACCTCTTAAGTGTTCAGCAAGATAATTGAACATAGGTTGCATGTCACACTTCACAGCGCGTATAATTTCTCTCTGTCTCTCTCTCTGTCTCTCTCTCTTTCTCTCTCTCTCTCTCTCTAAATAAATAAATAAGCGCGCATGTGTGTAGGCTGTCTAACGTTGGCTTAGCTGGCCGAAACTTCGAAGTCACTGTCAATAGTATTCTTGTTTTTTTTTAATGTTTGTTAGATTAATTCATGAACTTCAAAATAAAGAACATTCTATAGGATTGAACATATTTCAGTTGACAGAATCCTGTCGACTGTAATAGTAGCAGAATCACAGTAATTTTTTTTGCTCCATGGATTTTAAACTATGTTAAATCATTCTGAATGTCCTTTATTTTGAAGTTTATGAATTCATCTGACAAAAACGGTTTCTTTACAATGATGTAATGTTTTCATTAATCAATTAAAGGAATCATTAAAAACGGCCGTAGTGGATTGACACCTGTACCTCTAAAAATATATATATATATATATACTTATTTTTAACCACTTCCTTATTATCATAAGAATATATTCCGTTTTTTCCCATGTGTTCTTGTGTCGTGTTTTTTCGCGCAAATTTGCAATTCCAATGAAAAAAAAAAAGAAATATTTCCATTGGTATTATGTAGTAACGCAATGATAGATTTGTTTTAAATTGAAGTTAATTACTTAATTTAAGTTTATTACCTAAATTTTATGAATATTTATT
>NC_068988.1:55772815-55781022 GCF_001194135.2 Octopus bimaculoides
TTAGGGTTAGGGTTAGGTTTAGGGTTACGGTTAACAGTCTAGTTAGGGTTAGGGTTAGGGTTAGTGTTAGGGTTAGGGGATTAATACGATATACACCGTTACAGCGCTAACTGTTTTCAACTGAATAGACGTCAGTGATTAGTAGAAATTATCGAAATAAGACAATTTTTTACATGAAATAAATTCGAATACAAAAATATTTTTCTGTTCTATAACACAAAATAGATAAGTATACGAAGTTTGAAAGTCTTTCGGTACCAAAAACACTACATAAAACATAAATGAAAACTGGCGTCCCCGTTTTAAAATAGATCCGTGTATTTCTACACAGTTTCCATTTAGCAAATTAATTCACAAGGCATTGGTTGGTTAGAAGCTATTCGAAAAGACACTGGCCTAAAGTGCCACACAGTGGCATTGAACCCGGAAACACGTGTTTGCAAAGCGAGCTTCACGACCACACAGTCACTCTTGCGCCGAGGATGTATATACATATGATTTCGTATGAGACAGAGTTGAAAGGAGCGTCAGATCAACAGCCGGATTTTGGTGTTTCGTTTCTTTCCATAGTTGTAGCATTATATTTATTTCTAGACCTCCCAATGGTTGGTAAATGTCTGAGCACAGGGACCTCTCCCTGCTTAAAGACAGCAACTATTTAAAAATGAACTGACAACTGTTTTCTTAGCGTGGGTATTAATATTAATACACGAGGGAGAATCTTCGCCAAGCTGACTTCCATTCGATACAATATTTTCTCTCTCTCTCTCTCTCTCTATCTCTCGCACTTTCTCTCGCTCTTTCTTTCATATACACACATACACACACACACACACACATGTGTGTGTGTATAATCTTATACGTATATGTATATGCGCGTGTATATGTGTGTGTGTACAAACATATACACATACATATACGGGGGTCGATTAAATAAGTACCAGTTACGCACTGGGGTCGATATAATCGACTTAATCCGTTTGCCTGTCCTTGTTGTCCCTTCTGTGTGTAGCCCCTTGTGGGCAGTAAAGAAATAAGAATCGTTACCACGCAGAGTAAAATGCTTAATGGTATTTCGTCTGTTTTAACGCTCTAAGTTCAAATTCTGACAAGTTCCATTTTGCCTTTTATCTTCTCAGGGTCGATAAAATAAGTACCAGTCGAGCAATGGGGCCGATGTGTTTGATTTACCCTTCCACCGAACTTGCTGTGCTAAAATTTGAAACCAATATATTGGCGTAAGCGTGGCTGTGTGGTAAGAAGCTTGCTTCCCAGCAAAATGGTTCCAGGTTCAGTCCCACTGCGTGACACCTTGGGCAAGTATCTTTTACTATAGCTTCGGGCCTACTAAAGCCTAATGTTTGGGTTTGGTAGACGGAAACTGAAAGAAGCCGCTCGTATGAATATATACGTATATATATCTATGTGTGTATTTGTCTATGTGCCTGTATTTGCCCCCCCCCCCCACACACACGCACACAACCGCTTGACAACAGATGTTGGTGTATTTGCGTCCCCATAACTTAGCGGTTCAGCAAAAAAATCTTCAAGGTGGTGCCTCTGCGTGGCCGCAGTCTAATGACTGAGAGAAGTAAAAGGTAGAAGACAAAAAATAGGGCTTATACATAATCTATGGACATTATACCTATTCTAGTCGTTATTGCTGTCAATCCTGGTCAGTCCTGGTCAATCCTGGTCAGTCTTCATCGAGCAAGCTTATGATCAAAGACATTCCATTTGTGACCATATCGTCGTTTTCCTTATGTGCATAGAACACAGAATCACGGTATCCACCGTATTCTTTTATAAGACTGTAAGGTTTGATCTGATGGAAATTCGGTTGCTAATTCTACCAAGTCGAGTAACCGCGTAGTGGTGGAGGAGGTGGAGGTGATGTTACTGAGGACAATGGCCACAACGGCTGACATGGTCTGGGGTATAATTTGGTGATTTTAGTTAATTTTTCGTTTGGTTTATTTATATGCTTCTATGTCCAATCTAAGCATGACATTATACGTTTGAACAATTTGTTTAGAGTGGGCTGGACATACGTGTAAGTAAGTGCTGTTTGTAACATTTAATCTGGCGTTGATAATTACAAATACGTCTGATCCTAGTTGCCCACATAACGGAGACACCTTTCCTTTCTTCCATCTTTTGTCACTTTCTGTTTCTATCTGTATAACTGTCTGTCTGTCTCTGTCTGTCTGTCTGCCTGTCTATCTGTCTGTCTCCCTCTCTCTCTGTCTCTGTCTCTCTCTTTCTCACCTCCTCTATATTTGCCAATGATTTCTTCCATCTCCACTAACAAAGCCCAGAATACAGAAAAAAAAACAAAAAAAAAACAGGGGTGGAAGTGACAAGACAAAGAAGGTGTTAATAAACATCTGCCAGCGAGCGTGATAAGAGATTGAAAGTAACAAAAAAGAGAAGAAAAGAAGAAAAAAAGGAAATCCAGTGACCCAATGACCAATGCAAAATAAATTACTGACCACTCCTGCGCACTTCACACAAAGTACAACTGACCAGAAAGAAGATTAATCAAAGAACTCTTTGATGAAGCAAAATGGGCGGGGAAAATATTAAGGCCGGGAGAGGAAACGACGAAAGAAAAGGGTGAAGAAAAGAAAGAGAGGTAATTGGCCAGCTAAGCTTGTGGCTTAATCCCGGCATGAGTAAATGAGGGTGGGTGGGTGAAGAAAAGGGGTTAGGGCGTTAGGGGTCTTGTTGGTGGTCGTGTTGGCTTTGGTATTGTTATTGCTCTTCAGGTGTCCCCATCTGCCAGTGACCAAGCACGAGTCTGGCACGCGCTCACCCGAGACACAAAAAAACAAACTTCTACTCCGTTCTCTTCTTACCACCCACGCATTCATTCCGAAACCCCGTTCCACCAGACACCCCTTTAAATACTTATTTGTAGGTTCAGTGAAACGAGTCTAAAGCGTGTTTCAGTCTTTTACCTTTTATCTTTTACCTTTTTTCAGTCATTGGATGGTGTCCATGCTGGGGTACCACTTTGAAGAGTAATAAGCACTTCGGTCGATCTGTCCGACTAAACTTTAGTCGAAAAAAATCGACCGAAGTGCCTATTTAAAAGTCCTGTACTTGTGTGTGTGTGTATGTGTATAAATGTGTGTGTGTGTGTGTATAAATGTGTGTGTATGTGTGTATACTTATATATATATACATATATAATACCCCATCACTTGCAATCTAATATAACTTTAGGTCCTTATAATATAGTCGTGAGATGATAATATAGTATCATCACCAAGGCGGCGAGCTAGCGGAAACGTTAGCACGCCGGGCGAAATGCTTAGCGGTATTTCGTCTGCCGTTATGTTCTGAGTTCAAGTTCCGCCGAGGTCGACTTTGCCTTTCATTCTTTCGGGGTCGATAAATTAAGTATCAGTTACAAACTGGGGTCGATGTAATCGACTGGCCACCTCCCCCAAAATTTCGGGCCATGTGCCTAGAGTAGAAAAGAATATAGTATCATCGCCAGTATCATCACCTTTTCAATGGTCTTTCCTCTCGTAATTGGCTTTTAGTGAAGAAGGGAGTCTGATATTTTTTTACCATTTTGTGTTTCTTGCCGTGATGCAGGTTCAAGTGGGATCCTGGACAGCAGAAGGTCAAGTCGCTTCTTGAAAACATCTTCCCTGACCCCATGTAGATATCACAGGTTTATTAGGCAGGATATCAAGTAGCTGTGGGGCCATTGAATCCCAAGCTACAGCAGAATCTGGTCCTCACTCTAGCCGGGATGGGTTGGACTTTTCGAACGGTGCAGTGACGTCATATTCGGGGGCTGGCATAACTCTCGGGGTTGTGTCTAATATAGTTTCCGCTTGCCAAATTCACTCACAAAGCACTGGTAATTCTTGGACTATGGTAGAAGATACTTTCCTGAAATGCCACGCTGTGGGACTGAATTTGAAAGCACATGGTAACAAAGTGAGCTTCTCAACCACTCAGCTATACTTAAACAAAATTGGTGACACTCTTCTCTCTATCTGACGTTTACCTCGCACATTTTCCTCACATTTTCTCTCCACACCACATTTATATTCCATTTTACTATTTTCTTCTCGGTCGAGGGGAAAATTTTGTTTCTTGCGTTGTTTAGCCGTATGCTAACTTCTGATCAAAGATGTTCCAACCGTAACCACCCCATATCTTTGTTTACTTGCATTTACGTTCGCCAACGTGCTAGTCATTTTGTCTTATTAAAAAGAAAAGCTTAGGGTTTGATTTGAAGGTTTTGTGAATTTTGTGAACTACGTTCTGAAAAAAAAAAACGGTTACGTGTCACTGGTCACAAAGAACAACAACTATAACACCAACAATAACAACAACAACAACAACAGCAGCAGCAACGACAGAAAGAACAACAAAAGAATAAATCTAGTGGAACATACAACTTTCCCAAAGAAAAATTAGTGTCGACTGGTACAAGTAAATGCACTTCATGTGCCAGAATTAGAAGAACCTCATATTTAAACAATTTCTCATGTCCGTGTCAACAGAGGAGTCGTTTCATGGTTGCTTGACTTGCTAAAAATAGTGGGCAATTTTCTTCCAAATCATAACCGAAATACGGTTAAAAAAATAAGGACACATTGAATAATGTAAGCCTAGTTGTACAGTCTTGAAAATTAAATATGGGGCGGCTACGACTGGATGCACCTTGTATATAGCAAGGTTTGTTCGTTCAGGGCAGACTGGTTGTTAGAGAATTTCTTATAACATTAACGATATCCCTTGCTTTTACTCTGTGGCTGTTTGAAAATTACGAATTTTTGATACACCATTTTCGCAACAAACTCTGCAACCATGCTATTTTAACCCTTTGCATGTCTAAATCATTTTTATAAGTTTGTCCTAAACGGCCATGCTTATTTTCAGACTTTTAGTTCGCCCTTGTTTCATACACGCTGATTAATATAAAGTTTTCAATTCATAAATCCCAAGTTACTCTACTGGTTGAAAAAACTGGGAATGTGTATCATATATGGATGCATGGATGCCAGGGACACACGAAACAACGGATGCTCAGATACTTATACCCATAAATCTCAACATCCTTGATTTTCTGCTCGTTGCATAGTTCTGTGCCATCAGATGACACCATTTTGCCTTTTTTTATGATAAGCGTACCACACATTTTAATCCCAAATTTCATCACGATATCCTTACTGATATCAACATTGTTGAAACCAGACCATTTATTTCATGCTCGTTCTTCCCGAAGATTTTAAAGTCTTCCATATATAACAGGTGATTTAATTTTTTCTCCACTTTTCAAGATGTAACCCAATGTCACTTTCAGCAGTAGCTGTCTAAGGGGTATCATACATGGCCATTTTTGCAATGCCCTCGAACATAATGCTATTGCGTAAACAGCAATTGATTAGGCACACTATATAATCTCGCACAAAATTTTAAGTGTAGCATCTTGAAGTCTGAATCTTAGAAATAAAAGAAAGCGATGAAAAGTTATGGAGGTACAAATATAATTTTTAGTTCCAAGTTATTCCTTTGTTCGTGAACACTTCGACTCTGACCTACTTAATTCCTTTCTCTTCCTATCTGAATAAAGGAAGCTTTGTGATTCCGGGGTTTCTGAACTTTCCAAAAGACAATCCTTCTATAACACTCCTGTTTATAACAGCTCTGAAAGAAAAGAACAAAAGCCCACTTCCTTTTCCTTACAAATTTGTTCTTGTTGACTCAAGTAACCACGTTTTCCTATTCCGGTCAATCCCCTTTTCTTTATATATAATGGTTAAATGATCCCTATTTAAAAAGACCGATTTAGATTAATTCATAGGAATATTTTAGTTTCAATTTTTGAATTTGAAAAAGTGGAATTTTTAACGATCCAAAAATATATCAACCGTGTTGGCTAGCTATGATTGTGTGGTTAAAAGGCTCGCTTTGCAGCCGCGTGGGTCCCTAAAGTTTACCCCCATTGCTCAGCACTTTTGGCAAACGTCTTCAATTGTATTCCTGAGCTGACTGATGCCTTGTGAATGAATATTTTAGGTAGAAACTATATGGAGGCTCGCCGCGTGCACATATGCACGCGCATGCACATATGAGCACACAGGTGCAAAACAAAGCGGAGAAAATAGAACTTGAATATGAGAGGTAGAATGTAATTTTAATGTAAATTTAAGTCTTAGGTCTCATAAGGCTGGTTACTCGGTTTCCATGGCATTCAAGTAACCTAAATTGTAACATTCACCATGAACAGGATGCCGCTCCTATGAAGGGTTCAAGACCAGGAATTTTTGAAGAGATGGGGCACAATTCGTTTATACTGAACCCCACTACTTGACTGGCACTTTATTGTAAGCACCCCGAAGGAATGAATGACAAAGTTGACTTCGGCGAAATTTGAACCCAGAACGTAAAAGTCGGAAGAATTGCTGCTAAGCATTTTGTCCGACGTGTTAACGACTCTGCTAGCCCGCCGTCGCCCCCTTTATAGTAGAGTGAAATATAATGAATTAATTTCTCTTTAAAATATCTATGAAACGATATCATGGGATGATGTATTGTCTAATAACCTGTGTTATATTAAAATCTATTTAAAATGACTTCAGGTGAAATGAAATTATGAAATAACATATCGTAATATATTTAACTGTATTTAAAATGACTTTCCATGAAATGAAATTATGTTATAAGAAAATATATGCAATAGTATGCTATATGTTAAATCTTATATAATATTATTTCATGATGAAATATTCTCTTTTATTAATTCCATCCTAATCAAAAGGAAATTATACTTTTCATTTATATTTTCTAGGTCTTGGTTTCAACGAAGGAGCATCCATGTAGACATTCGACTTACTGGAAACAGCAACCAAGTCTCCCCCAAACCACTCGATGCCGTGCGCATTAGTCGTACGGTGCGCATTAAATTTGGCGGAAGGGGACCTTAAAATAAAGGAAGAATGGTTATGCTTGTACGGACAAATCTGAAAATAATACCTGTCAGTTCGCGACAGGTGTTAATTTCATACTCCTATCATTTATCTTTTACTTGTCTCAGTCATTGGATTGCGGTCATGCTGGAGCATCATCTTGAACAAGTTAGTTGAATCCAGACCTTATTTTTCAATCTGGTACTAATTCACCGAACCGCTAACTTTAGAGGACATAAACAAACTAACACCGGTTGTCAGGTGGTGGCTGGAGCACAAACGCAAACACACACACACACACACACACACACACACACTAGCGCAAGGTGCTGCTCAGTGGGACTGAACCCAAAACCACACGGCTGCAAAGCGGGCTTCTTAACCACACAGCTATGCCAGCGCCTTCGTTCATGTATTATGCTTTTCTAGGTTCTTTACGGTTCCTATGTAATCTATGTAATCAGAGTTAACAGAAACTCTGTAGACCCGCTTGCACTTCACCCACGGTGCACTTAGAATCGGACAGCTGGAGGGGGAAAAGTGCTGCGCTAGCATTTTTTTGTTACTCAGTTTCAGCTGAGTGGAACGAGGAATATGAAATGAAGAAATGAAGTGCGTTGCTCAAGGACGCGGCATGCAGTTCCATCAAGAATCGAACCTGTGACATTATGAGTGACAACTAAACACACCAACCCTTTGGGGTCCACACAAGATTAAGCTTGCTTACCAACCATGTGGTTCCAGTTTCAGTCCCATTGCGTGACACCTTGGGCAAGTGTTTTCTAGTCTAGCCTCGGGCCGACCCAAAACTTGTGAGTGGATTTGGTAGACAGAGACTGAAAGAAACCCATATGAATGTATGTATATCTATGTGTGTTGTGTTTGTGTTTGTGCCCCTATCACTACTTGATAACCGATGTTGGTGCATTTGTATTCCTGTAACTTAGCGGTTCGCCAAAAGAAACCGATAGATTAAGTACCAGGCTTAAAAAATTTGAGAACTGAGGTCGATTCATTTGACTAAAAATTTAAGGCAGTGCCCCAGTATGGCCGCAGTCTAATGACTGAAACAAGTAAATAAAAAAAAGATTAAAGATAATAAATTGGTAATACCTGTTCAATACACAAAATATTTTAATAATTATTTTTATACAATTCACTTGATTTTGATGTATTATAAAAGTTGAGGTAACTCTTCACCAAGGTAAATACACAATAAGAAGAGCGCGATGCGATTTGTAATAGATTGTTTATTTAACGGTTTGAACG
>NC_068988.1:55781032-55782168 GCF_001194135.2 Octopus bimaculoides
TTTTTCAAGTTCAAAATGTAAAATGAAAACAATTGCAGAAACATATTTTGAACTTAAAGAAGACAGACGTCCTGTTGAAATATCGTTCAAACCGTTAAATATACAATCTATTACAAATTGCATCGCGCCTTTCTTATTGTCTTTTTACATACAATTCCTAATAATATTAATGATTAAAATATTATAGGATTTTTTTTTTAAATATCGAATGACATGGTGGGCCTACTTGGGTAAAATAGGAATCAAAGGGATCCATAGCGAAAAAATGATTGAAAAACACTGCTTTAACCACAAGACCACGCGGCTTCACCAATTGGGTTAAAACTCAGAGAAAAACAAGAATAATATCACTGCAGGCACAAAAAATATGATTCATGCATCGACAATCAAAATCCGACTGTGATCGAGATTTGAAATAAAATAAAAATAGTATTAAAACAAAAGATACATTGGAAACGGCATGAATTCCACAACTTCCTAATTCACCCATTTATTCTTTTTTCAGCCCAACAAAGTCTCCCACGCATCTTAATGCCTAATTAGCAAATCATTACTTTTTTTCCTTCTAACGATTTTCACGCATGAACGAAGTCGTAGACTGCACATTATTCGTCGTTTTAGATACACTTCACTGATTTTCTAGAATGTTCTGGTCATAGTCGTCTTAAACTGCACCCCCACTTCCCCGATTATTCTCATCCCACCACGTCCGTCAGTCGACGTAACAGGGGGTTTCCCAGAAGCTGCAATGTTTTGTTGATTTGTGTTTTCTTCTTCTTTTTTTCTTTTTGTTTTACTTTGTCTAAATTTTGGTTTGTCCACGGATTAGATATCTTTTATCTTTTACTTGTTTCAGTCATTAGACTGTGGCCATGCTGGGGCATCATCTTGAAGAATCTTTAGTCAAATTAATCGACCTCGGTACTTGGTTCTTTGAAGTCTGTTAATTATTCTATTGGTTTCTTTTACAAACCGCTAAGTTACGGGGGACATAAACGCAACAATACCAGTTGTCAAATGATAGTAGTGGACAAATATAGACACAAAGGCATACACATACACACACGCACGCGCACATACATATGTATGTATGTATGCATGTATGTATGTATGTATGTATGTATATATATATATGT
>NC_068988.1:55783560-55785172 GCF_001194135.2 Octopus bimaculoides
GACAGACAGACAGACAGACAGACAGATAGATAGATAGATAGATAGATAGATAGATAGATAGATAGATAGACAGATAGATAGGTAAATAGATAGATAGGTAAATAGATAGGTAAATAAATAGATAGATAGAAAATAGATGGATAGAGAGGTAAATAGACAGATAGGTAGATAGATAGATAGATAGATAGATAGATAGATAGATAGATAGATAGATAGATAGATAGATAACCATCAAACAGAGACCAATAAGAGGAAAATGTTAGAAAATAATGATAATATATTCTGAATATATCAGAGCTGATGGCGTTTTTTCTCTAAAAATAAAAAAAAAGGAAAAGCAAAAGATATTTCTTGCCCTTTGCATGAGGGATGAGATGAAATGTAAAGTGAGATAACCTAGCTTCCGGCCAACCTGTATCACACCTTGAACGATGCGCGATTCGCCACGCATTTTATGTGAAACGAATAAAACATAACACAACAGCAGGTGTCCGGAAATGGCCCAGTAAGTACACCGAGAACCTTCTCCCCAAACTTATTACCATCTGATGCTGGCAGTTATTGTTGTTACTATTCCAATTGTTTCTGTGACTCGGGCTGTTATCTGACGTTGCTGGTCATATTTGGTCTTACCGTCGTCGTTAATATGGTTGTTGCTATCTGATATTGTTGCTGTTGTTTTTGGTGTTGTTGTTGTTGTTGTCAATGTCTGTAGTTTGCGGCCTTGTTGCTTTGGTTATCGCTACTTCTTGTTCTTTCAAGGCAGAGAGTTGGCAGAGTCGTCAGCACATCGGTCAAAATACTTAGGGACGTCTTTGCATTTTCAGTCAAAATTCCGCCGGGACCTACTGTGCCGGGATCAGCCTTTTGAAGTCGATAAAATGTACCGGTTGAGTACTGAGGTCGTAATCGGTGTGCCTTCGCCTCCTAAATTACGAGCCGTGTGCCAAATTTTGATGCTATCAATATTCCTTATTCCCTCACGGTGGTGAGCTGGCAGAATTGTTAGCAGGGCGGACAAAATACTTAACAACATTTCACTGTCTTTAAGAACTGAGTTTAAATTCGCCGAGGTAGACTTTGCTTTTCTTCCTTTCAGGGTCGACAAAATAAGTACCAGTTGCACCCTGAGGTCGATATAATCAACTAGCCCCTGTTCCTAAAATTTCAAGCCGTGTGACTATAATAGAAAGGATTATTTCTTGGTCTCTGGTGTTCCTGCTGTTGTTCACGTTATTTGTGTTGCTATTCTTTGTTGCTATTGAAGCGGGCAAGCTGACAGAATCGTTATCTTCAGCAACATTTCTTCCGGCTTAACGCTCTGAGTTCAAATTCTGCCGAGGTCAGCTTTGTCTTTCACCCTTTCGAGGTCAATAAAATAATCACAGTTAAGCACCGGAATCGAAGTAATTTTCTACTTACCCCTCGAAATTGCTGTCCTTGTGCCAAAATTTGAAACCGTTACCAAGGTAGCGAGCTGGCAGAATCGTTACCGCGTTGGAAAAATGCTTAGCAGCATTTCCTCTGTCTTTACATTCTGAGTTCAAATTCTATCGAGGTCAACTTTGCTTTTCATCCTTTCGGGATCAATAGAATAAGTACTAGTTGAACA
>NC_068988.1:55785182-55792813 GCF_001194135.2 Octopus bimaculoides
ATATATATATATATATATATATATATATATATATATATATATATAGAGAGAGAGAGAGAGAGAGATAAATACACTTGTATAAGGGATGACCACTAGGTGGACATCCAATATGCTACAAAGAGATAGATAGATAGATAACTTTGAAAGGTTTCAGCCAGTATAGGCCCAGGCCATGTCTAACTTTATAGCTACACCTCGTGAAGTCCCATATATGGGACATCATGGCCCACTTTAACAAAGAGTCATTATTGTTGGAGATATATCCGGGTGTAGGAGATTGGTCCGGGATTTTTTTTTTTTGAGAAATTTGTCCAGGGAACTTTTGAATTTTATGGGATCTGTTTCCGTCTTGATGTATTTTGGTATAATATTAAAGACAGCTGGACCGGTTGTGATAAAATAGTATATGTATATAGTAGTATATATGTATATGCATGCATGAATGTATCTACGTACGGATGTTTGTTCGCTTGTTCTAGTTAAATTTATTGTTTCTCATCAATGGAGATAGTCTTCATTGAAAGTCAGGCAACAACAACTAGGTAGTGATGTGTTTATTTACGTATCTTTATATGTATGTGTGTTCATGTAAGTGCGTATGCGTGCATGTTATTACATGTATAGATATGTATGTTTTGATTTATGTGTGTGCACATATACATATATTTGTATATACTGTTTGCACTTATTATTGGCTAAACCTCTGGAATGTTACTTAACCTATTTTCATATCTCTGTTAATGGAATGTAACTGATTTCTTACCTAGTTTTGTCTTTTCTCATTTTATGAATCCCGGCTGCTTGAGACCGATGTTGAGATAGTTAATTGCATAACTAACTACTTCTATAATTACAGTTATAAATCTAAAGTTACAATCCAGGTGCAGTATCTGTGTATTTATCATTAGTTTAGTATCGATATTTTCTTTTTCGTTCATATTATGTTAACGCCTGCTGAACGACTGATTTCTACAACAGTACATATTTTTTATCTGTTCCAGATCATTTGTCTGGGGATTTCATTTTTTACAGAGTTTTTCACTAGAACATTCAATCAGTATCCATTAATATCATAAGTGAGTATACCTTCCATATCATTGTAAACTGAGAGATGCATA
This sequence comes from Octopus bimaculoides, assembly GCF_001194135.2. Classification (NCBI taxonomy): domain Eukaryota; kingdom Metazoa; phylum Mollusca; class Cephalopoda; order Octopoda; family Octopodidae; genus Octopus; species Octopus bimaculoides. The sequence goes on from NC_068988.1 coordinate 55,786,301, forward strand.
ATCGGTGTTAAGGTCGCCGAGCTTGCATCAGTCGTCATATGTCGATGTTTTATCTACTTTGCTATCCCGCTAGGCATTAGGTAGTTTGTTATTTTCTAATCCTGGATTTCAAAAGCAAACTCTTTAGAGTGTAAAGTGTAAAGCTTGTAAACTAGCTGGTATTCCAAGATAGACTTATCTGGTTATCTATGATACTGCTATTCTAACTTTTTTCTAGCAACATAAATCATGCAAGACGTTTGATTGATTAGCAGAAAGCCTTTCATCTTTTTCAGTTGCGCTAAATCTGTGCAACCCCTGATCATCAGTCAGCGTTTCAACTCTCATGGGGCTATTTCCTTCATGAATGAACACTTGAGCCATGGATGCACTTCAGTGCAGTATTGTTAGTAGAAGTTATCTCCGGGATAAAATGCGACATTCAAACGACTGATTCGATGTTTTAATTTTAGACAGCGGCGGCCATTTTCATTGCTGATGAAATTTCTGTTAGTAGTCTTCGAGTTTCCTTATCCAAATTCGTGATCTCAGCCAGCGTTTAATTGAATAGCCTTAATATTGGTTACGAGTAATGGTGCAGTATACGTTGTGGGCCTATTATTCATTTAATTCAGTGAACCCGAAAGACCATGTTTATAAACTCTGTTTCTCATATTCCCTGGGGTTAACTGAAAGTAGAAAAAAAGACATTATAGAGAAAATATCTCGTTGAATTATAACTCCGTGGTAATGTATTCTACCATTGACAAAACAACCACTTCTCGTATTTTAAATTCAGAATGATAACACAAGACAAAGTTAGTTTGCTTATGGTGTTACTTATGGTGTTACAGATCTCTGGAACTGTTCTAGAGATCATAAAGCAACACCATAGGCAAACTAACTTTGACTTTCAAGTCAAAGGACTTCTGGTCTATATGAGTGAAGTACAGAATCGAATCTTTATTATACACCGGTTAGCCCACATACAGTTGTTCGACCTGAGGCATTTAGCAGCTAAATCTGCATCAAGTAAAATCTTTTCGCTGTATAGAAATACAAGGGGAACTAAAACGCATTCATAGACACACTATTCTTAAAACAAAAAGGAGAGACTATCATAGCTAGAAGGCCTTTCGCCATAGGTCTTGCTCAGTTTCGACTGGCCTTGGAAACGATTACAAAGTAATTATACATTTTGTAGATACAAAGCACTGTGTATTTAGTTCAATAAAATGGTGTAGATAGAGACCGCAACCCACGATGAGAAAGACACCACCACCTTAATTAGTTGCTGTTATAGGCCACATAAATACGTATATACATGTAATGTATGTGTATACACGTTTGAATGTGGTGTATGCCAGAAGGCTTGCAAATCCAATGGGGGTCTTAAAAGACATGTTAGGATCCACAATGAGCAGAACTTACCTGCAGGTATTGGTAGTACAAATCAGAGGTGCAATCTGTGTAGGTGTTTTTTCAAAACATTGTCTGGTTTAAAAAGCCACATCAGATGCCATGAAAGGGATAAGGTGTAGGCACAGGAGGTGGTCAAACTCTGTGTAAGGAGTAGACAACGACCATATATATATATATATATATATATATATATATATATATATACACACGCACATACATATATATGCATGCATATATCCTATTTAATATGGATGTACTGTAAGAATGCCATAAAACTGTGGTATTCGTCATAAGAAGATATATCATACAGTTGTATAGAGCTAAAAAGCATAGAAGTATCAGTAGTGGACGAAAATGCCTAGCATCGGTGGTAGAACAGCTAGATCACTTGATTTTTGCATCTTTGTACATCATCAGCAGTAGGTAACTATTATCACCACAAGTAGCCAAATTTTGCCTCTACTGATAGAGAAAGATAGGAAATAATCAGTTTTTGGCGTCGCAAATAACTGGGGAGCTAGGTAAAAATTAGTTATTAGCGACGGAAGCAATATTAGTACCACGTTATGCTACATAACGTGGATACACTATTAGAGCACCATAATACTGCGGCATACGTCCTGTGTAGTACTAAAAGGCACTATCTTCTATCCTTTGATCCATATAACATTAGAGGCCTTACAAGGAGCTAGCGCTCCAGTAGCATAAACTCTTAGAATTAATGAGGTTCACAAGCCAACACACCACAACAAGGACTGAAAATGAGGCTGGGAATAAGGAACACGGTACGTTAATGATATTATACAGCTTGTTCCCACAATATAAAGTATTCACCCTAAGTCTGTATGATCTCGCGAACATCATGCCCAAAACATCAATTAGAATATTACATAGGCAATATAAAGAATCTAACAGAAACTATCACCATTATACATAACAGCAACATGACACAACGAAGGAGCCAAATTCCTTCAAAGAATGCGTCCTTTCTTAAAAATGAAAGGACGCATTTAGTAATGTAGCCTTAGATGTATGAACAATTGTGATGGTCACGATTGAATAGATGAAAAAAGGCTGATCTTGCGACTAAACAACAAAATAACAGAAAGAGTAGATTTGAATGACCTTCAATATACACGGATCGTTTTACTGACTTAGAGGAGAGAGGGCAGTGCCAAATGACATGTTTCACAGTTTTCGAAACTGATGGACGGAAGGATCGAAGTTATCCGCAGACCAGAAACTTAGCTGGAATGTTATCAACAGAGTGCATTCTGCGAAAAGCGCCCAAAGACTAAGCGATGGTGCTAAACTGGGCGACGGATAGAATCCATTGGTTAAGGATGGAGAAAGGCTTCGAAGTAATCAGTGCATCTGAGCATTGTTCCTGATAAGTCTCCTTCAACAACACACTGCTATTTTTAAAATGAAGATGAAACGTTAAGTTCTCAGTCTTCGCATATCATGCCCCACAGTGAAGGCAGGATGTTCATGGCTAGAAGACTGCTGATCTAACGATATTTCTGTCAAATAACTCTTTGTCGTTGCTTTGATCAAGCATAATAATAGTAAGAACGTCAGCATGCATTCTCAGTGTCATTGATATATAGCAATAACCTCATGCTATGGTGTGCAATATGTTATGATAAGCTCCAGCACACCAGAAAATATGTCATTGAAACCGTATCAAAAAGACCCCTAAACCTGTATGAAAAGAGCCTCTAAGCTACGTACAGTTCATGTTAACCAAATGGGCTCACAAATCAGTTTGAAACATTTACACCTAGGGACTCCTAACAAAACCCCCGTTTATTGAGTAGAAAAATAGGAGCAGAATGTCTAAGCCGTAAATCCTATTTGTTAACACCCCCGCCTACTGAAAGCTATGAAAGTAAATATGGACTCTACACACTGTGACCGAGCGGATTAAACCAGCCAATTGTCCCACGCCACTATCAAAAGCCAAGAGCAGGTGCATGCATACATATGTGTGTGAGTGTGTGCGTGTGCGTCTGTGTGTGTGTGTGTGTCTGTGTCTGTGTGCGCGTGCGTGTGTACCTTTTAAATGACTCAAAACTGGAAATAAATTTCAGAATTCCCAAGAAGTAAATGCTTTTTCTTTCTTCACCTCATATACTTAACTATATTTATGTAGGTCGCTCAGTCAATTGTGCTTTTTTAATATCAGCTGTATTTAAACAATTTTCCTTTTTTTTTTTTTTTTTTTGTAAAGCATGATATAAAATAGTATCTACCTGGCTTATTACAATTGCATATGATTTGATTCCGCCCTTACATTTAAAAGTGAAAAGAATTTTTTTACTTTCATTGACCGGAAGTGAATCGTGAATTAACTATGTTTTGACACTTGAACTTTAACTGACCGAAGCGAGAAAGTATCAGAGTTTTCAATTGTTAACAAAAGTAATTCTCTTTTACTCCCACTTTGTTGAGAGAAAAAGGTAAAACGTGCTATATTTTGGTAGAAAGATGCTTTTGCCAAATAATAAGCTGAAAGCGGGGATAAAAGATGAGGAAATAAGAATAATAGTTTTATACGTTGTGATTATTCGGATTAGTTCCGGTCAAACTGCCTGTATAGTACACAATTGAATGGGGGAGGATAACAAATAAAACAGTAATTTAACAACAGAAGTTTACTCGAATAGGAGCAGATGTGGATATGTGGTTAAGAAGTTCACTTTGCAAACATGCAGTTTGGGGTTCAGTTCCACTGCACAGTTAACAAATGCCCTGTGAACGAATTTGGTGGATGAAAACCGACTACTTTTTCGTTATCTCACCCCCATTAAAAATTAGGTTATCTCCCCTAACTAAAAAATTATTTAATCCTCAATAAATCAAAAACAAAAAACTAAAAAGAATCTAATAGCATTTTTATAACAAATCCTACCATGGCTACTGAGGAGGTCAACAACGTTTTGGAGTATTGAATCAAAAGGATCTAACTCTTTTAATCCAATGTCTTGTCGCCACATAATTTCTTAGTTGGGGAGATAACCCAATTTTTTAATGGCAATTTTTTAATGGCAATTTTTTAATGGGGGTGAGATAACCAAAAAGTACCGAAAAATGTATGGAAGCCAGTCGTGTACACAGGCGTGCGCACGCACACACATATGTATATATATATATATATCAACTGATCGATCAGACTATTGAATGTTATTATGCCTTGCTAGTTACAATGCGCTTTGCAAGACAACATTCTCCCTGGTCGGAAGGCTAGTTCGTCGCAACGTGAAATGGAGTGTTTTGCTTAAGAACACAACGCACTGCCCAGTCAAGTAGTCGAACCCACGATCTCACGATCATCAGTGAAATACCCTAACCACTAGGTCATGTGCCTTCAAAAATATGTGTGCGCGCGCGTGTGAGTGGTGTGTGTGTGTGTGTGTGTGTTTCTATCTGTGTTTCTTTCTACACCACCTCTTGACAACCGGTGTTCCTTTGTTTACGTCTCGATAGAATTAGTGCTGAGATCGAGGTGACCCCAGCATGAAAGATAACAAGAAAGATACCTGAAAAATACAAAATATGAGGATAGATAAATACAGTAATCCCTCGTCATATTGCAGCTCACGTATCGCGGTTTACCTATCGCGGTTTACCTATCGCGGTTTACCTATCGCGGTTCAACTATCGCAGTTTACCTATCGCGGTTAACCTATCGCGGTTAACCTATCGCGGTTCACCTATCGCGGTTCACCTATCGCGGTTCACCTATCGCGGTTTATTATTTAAGCTTACGCCGATTACTCTGTGGTGTTGTTTTGCAGTCCCACTGCGTGGCACCTTGGGCAAGTGTCTTCTACTATAGCCTTGGGCCGACCAAAGCCTTGTGAGTGGATTTGGTAGATGGAAACTGAAAGAAGCCCGTCGTGTATATGTATATATATATGTGTGTGTGTGTTTGTGTGGTCTGTTTGTCCCCCCCAACATCGTTTGGCAACTGATGCTGGTGTGTTTACGTCCCCGTAACTTAGCGGTTCAGCAAAAGAGACCGATAGAATAAGTACTAGGCTTACAAAGAATAAGTCCTGGGGTCGATTTGCTCGACTAAAGGCGGTGCTCCAGCATGGCCGCAGTCAAATGTCTGAAACAAGTAAAAGAGTAAAAGAATATTGTTTCTACGTCGAGGATTTTCACCTATCACGGGAGGTTTGGGAACACACGCGATAGTCGAGGGATTATTGTAGTTCTTTAGATCTAACCCAGTGGTTAGGTTACTGAGCTCACTACTGTTAAGTCGTGGGTTCGATACTCAGTGTTGCACAGAACACTCAGCTGAAAATACGGCAATTGGAGGGTTAGCTAACCCTGCAACGGACAAGCATCCAGCTTAGTCAAGTGTGTTCTACCCTCATCCTATCTTGAAATTCTTGAGCTCCCGGTCTCATGCGCCTTATATGCTCGAGCCAGATTTAAGATCGTTTGTTGGTTCTAACGATCAATGACATGGTTATGCTGAAGCAGCACCACATACACCGCGTTTAAATAAATGAATTCATCACCATCAACACAAGTACCACGTCTTCAACAACAACTACATCCACCACTACTAACACCACTACCACCACTACTATCACCGCCACAACGATAGCATCGACAACGCCAGTGTTGACACATCCTTCATCGTATCACCGCCGAATTGCAGCATTATCAAACTAACCTTCAGTACTGCATCTCAGCACCACCAGCACCACCACCAGCACCACCACCATCACTACCACAAACAACGTCATCATAGGCGCAGACGAGCTATGTGGTAAGAATGTTTTCTGCCAACTACATGATTCCGGGTTCAGTCCCACTGTGTGACACATTGGACAAGTATCTTCTACTGTAACCCCGGGCCAGTCAAAGTCTTGTGAGCGGATTTGGTAGACAGAAACTAAAAGAAGCCTGTCGTTATATGTATATATATACATATTGAGTGTGTTGTGTGTGTGTGTGTGTGTGTGCGTGCGTGCGTTCGTGTGTGTATGTGCGTGTGTGCACGTGCGTGCGCGCGTTCGTGTGCATATGTGTATGTGTATGTGTGTGTGTGTGTGTGTGTGTGTGTGTGTGTGTGTGTGTGTGTGTGTGTGT
>NC_068988.1:55793793-55795209 GCF_001194135.2 Octopus bimaculoides
GTGCATATGTGTATGTGTATGTGTGTGTGTGTGTGTGTGTGTGTGTGTGTGTGTGTGTGTGACTTCACGTTCTAAGTTAAAGATTCTACCGAGGTCGACTTTGCTTTTCATACTTTCGGGGTGGATAAAATAAGTACCAGTTGAGTACTGGAGTCGATGTAATACGCTAGCCCCCTCCCCCGAAATTACACACACAAGCACTCACACACAGGGCTTAGCAAATCGGTTAAATATCCTTTAGAAGACGGGAAAAGGATATTCACTGATTTTCTCAGCTGTAAAAAAACGTGCGGGTTTCGATTTCCTGTGGAGGGTTGCTGACCACTTTTCCCGTTTTCTAAAGGGTATTTTACCAGATTTTTTAAAGCTGTCTTCACAGCCACCCAGCGTTCGAGAATTCCTTTATTTCTGTAGAGTATATGTTTGCATTTGTGTTTGTGTGTGTGTTAGTGGATGTGTTGTCCGTGAATGTTTGTTTTTAACAATATATGAAGTTCTATAGTCAATCTGCAATAACGAAATGTGAAGCTACGCTCATCACAATATCGGTTACAATTGCCATTTCATCTAGTTCAAAATGAAAGGGACACTAGGTATCTAAAATCTTGACATAGCGCGGTTAATAGTAACTACAATACTACATTTTGGTGTATAAACTACAATACTACATTATACACCAAAATGTTAGCCATTTCAGATATATATTAATTTATTTGATTACAATAGTATATGGTTATATTCTGAAGAACTTCATACTAACGTGTCTGAAACTACCTCTGGTTTGTGATAGAAACTTTCTAGTTTGAATTTATCGAAATTAAGATTTTCCATCAAAATGCTATTTTAGTTTGTTTCAAACACCACCTTAAAATTGACAAAGTGATTTCAAACAAATATTCATTATTTTGAAATTAAAATGAAAAAAAATTGTTGTACAATTCAACAGAAATATAGTAACAAAATGTTAAATATGTCCTTCCAGCTACAAAAGAATAGTTTCCCAGATAAATCTAGTCATTATCAATCGCGGTGATTACATGCCATGACGTCATACTTTAGACAAAAAAATAGCCTTCATTTTAGTCATTGAAGTATGATTAAGCTAAAAGTTAGTTGAAGAATAGCTCAAAGCTGAACTCGAAGGATTATTAATTTTTGATCTTTATATTATCTTCCACTGGGTCATAAACCAAACTTAATCATGCCTACCCAGCAACCACATCGAATAAATTACAACTGGCTTTACAATAGATATCTCCCAACCTTGCAGTTCAAACTCTCGTTTTAAAGATTTGACTATCCATGATAATTCACGGCATATTTCCCGCCTTGTATGAATCGTTGCGAAAACAGAACAATAATGAACAATTATCAACATAATGTTGGTAATTTTATTATATATATATATATATATAT
>NC_068988.1:55795282-55796127 GCF_001194135.2 Octopus bimaculoides
GACCACCTTAACATTCTGCTAGAAATAAGCATTATGAGGTTTCTTTTTATCTAATAGTACCCCACTCTAATTGCTTAGATTGTTTTATTTCTCCTTCTTTTACTGGGTCCTTAAATCCTTTTCAAAAATTTTTATATTTTAATAGATAAATTTTGCTAAGTTTAGATGCACACTTTTCCCCGTATTCCTAATTCCCACACTTAGATATCTTTGTGACCGCCTTTGTATTCCACTTTAAGCCCCTTTTAGATGGTAATCATTATATGTTAAGCCACTCCTGGCCCTCCTCTTTCCAGTTATCGCCACGCCTTTATATCATTATCTTACTAGCATTTACTGAGATATATTCTTTTATGTAGATATGGTTGGTTTTATAGTCATAGTGAAATAGGGGTAGGGAAGAGTATCTGACATTAATTAATTTATCACCAACAACAAGAACTTAATTGTTAATTCCCAATAGTTTTGATTCTAAGGGGATGCAGACTGCTTGCTGCACTGGGTCTGTTGAATGCGATCAAGATAAAAATAAATGCCGCTATATCACCATTCCCCACCATTATTTCCTTCTGCCGCATTCTTTCTGCTACAATGATAGCATTTTAGTCTCAAGTACTGATGAAAAATTTGCTAAAAAATTATAATGGACTATCCTGTATGCTGGAAATCTATATTGTCGTTCGCATCCAATGAAGTCGCTTGAAACGGCCGTAATGCACTGATACCTGGACATCCTTGTTACTTATTTGCTTTATATATATATATATATATGCTCATAAATATATAGGGATTGACAGTAACCTGCTTCTCCAACATTTCCCTGCCCTGCATATCTATCTATATAT
>NC_068988.1:55796437-55797818 GCF_001194135.2 Octopus bimaculoides
ATATATATATATATATATATATATATATATAGATAGATAGATAGATAGATAGATAAATTAAATATAGAGATATTCTATTGACATTCAATAATTTATTTATATTACAATATTACATTAAATACTATGAATATAGTATATAACATAACATAATATTATATAAATAATTATAAAAACCGTTAAAAGTCCAACAAATTGTTTCGACTTATATATAATTTTTCTGATATACATAATCACAGTTCAATTCTATATAAGTCATTTCAGGGTCAATCGGTTGAGGAAGACGAAATCCCGTCAGGAAAGGACGGCTGGATTGTAAAAATTAATTTTTACAATCCAACCGATTGTAATGGTACTCCTTCGGGGCTATTTTTGCTTTGACTCTCAGAACTGTCATTCGGATCAGCTTGTTTTGTTCGTTAATTTCCGTAAATTTTTATTTATTTATTTACCTTTGCTTTAAAGTGAAAGAGGGGAGAAAGTGAAAGATGTATGAACGTATATATGAAATGGACGTGTGTGTGTGTGTATGTGTGTGTGTGTATGTGTGTGAGTGTGAGGGAGAGTGCCATTTACACATACATGAAAACACACGTTCACTCACTCACTCATTCACTCACTCACTCACTCTCTCACTCTCACACACACACACGCATGCACACGTACATACAAAAAGTTGTACGCATACGTATTGATGTATGTGCGTATATATGACAACACACCCCTTCATTCACTTTCTTTTTCTCTCTCTCTTCCTCTTTCTCTCTCTCTCTCACTTTCTCTATCTCTCTCTTTCTCTCTCTCTCTCTCTCTCTCTCTCTCCCTCTCTCTCTCTCACAAATACACATCCATGTATGTACATAAATCTTTCACTTTAAAACAAAAATAAATGAATAATTTTTTTTACGGAAATTAACGACTTGAAAATAATTTTAAAAATATATTAAAGTATTGTCTGCTTAAAGAAAGCTAAAATATAAATACTTACTGTACAAAGAACTTACACTTTTGAAATCACAATCAGTTAAAAATATTTCTAAATGATTAAAATATCGTGTACGTCAAAAAGTCGACGTTTTCCTTTTTTCTTAGAGAGCACGAACACTATGTGTGTGTATATGTCACAGGTAGCAGATGTGTGTTTGTATTGATTGACACGCCAGACATTCATTATATGTGTGTGTGTATGTATGTTGACGTCACGGAAGCCATGTTTCTTTTCGTTAACAAATAACAAACAAAAATTGTGCTCACTAGTTTTCATTAATAAATAGAGTCCAAATGTCACAAAAATTTGTACTGCAATGCCGAAGGTAAGTATGAAAATAAATATGCAAAAAAAGAAAAATTAAGATAAAATACACTATTTCTGAGATATTAATTT
>NC_068988.1:55798543-55799467 GCF_001194135.2 Octopus bimaculoides
TAGAGAGAGAGAGAGAGAGAGATAGATAGATAGATAGATAGACAGACAGATAAATAGATAGATAGATAGATAGATAAATAGATATGTAAAAACACGAAAATATCGTGGGAGGAATGTCTTTGAGTAAAGATTTGCACAGTTACCGCTGATCGAGGCCTAAACAGCAATAATGACTCCAGCGACGATGTCGACAAAAATAATAACCATGACGACAACCAGAAACGTATGTGCTGTCGATAGACCACTTTTTTTTCTTCTTCCTTTTGCAAGAGATATTACGGCGCGAACAGCGTGCTTTTCATTTCGCAGAAACAATTAGATGCGAGGTTAAAGTTGCCAACAAAACCAGAACTATAATAAAATAACAGATCTGATATGCTATAGATGGATGAAGTGATAGGCCTCTACTCTTTTGTTTGTTCTTATCGCTGACGTGTTCATTATGGAAGTTTGAGTGAAGACCTTAGAGCGAGTGTAACTACATTATCTTTCACTGGTCACAGATTGTTCCGAAATGCTTCTAGCGTATCACTTTCTCTGTGTCTCTGTTCGCCTCTCTCTTCTCTCTCTCTCTCTCTCTCTCTCTCTCTCTCTCTCTCTCTCTCCCTCTCTCACTCTCTTTTTCTCCCTCTTTTTCATTTGTGCCCACAACTACATACATAAACATATGTAAATCGCTTTTTCTTTGCGTATGTATATGTATGTATAAATCAAGCGCTCGCTTTTATTAATGAGGAACCATTTCACAGTATATCAACGTTTAGACGGTAACTAACTATTAGGACATTTTCGTGTAAATGTATACACATTTAGACGCTAATCTATCTATCTAGCTAGTTAGCTAACTATGTATTCATATCTATATACATCTATTGATTTGTAACTATGCATCTCTCTCTCTCACTATATATATATATATATATA
>NC_068988.1:55799883-55804917 GCF_001194135.2 Octopus bimaculoides
TATATATATATATATATATATATATATATATATATATATACATACACACACATACACACATACACACACACACACACACACATATATATAAAGACACACATACACGTATACATTGCCGCATACGTATGTATATCTCTGACTCTCGTTCACAACGAAGAGCAAGATAGGAAATTAGGAAGTTTTTAATTTAGATACTTGTCACAGATAGGTGTTGGTTCATTGCAGACATTCTGATCTAGTCAGAAGTAAGTGGAATCTCTAAATGGCCTTTAATTAGTTGAGACTATCAGATATAAAAGAACCACAAAGCGTCTATTATTAGACGAAATTCCTTGTCAACGCAGTTCTATCGATACAGCGTTTTATTCGTGAACTGTCCAATTTTCTGGAACACGTTAAAAAAAAACAGGCTATTATTACGGTTAATACATTTTAGTATTATAATACATTACAATATTGTAATATATTATAATATAGTATAATAGTATCATAATATACATTATAATATAGTATAATAGTATTATTATATGCATTAAGGCGGCGAGCTGGCAGAAACGTTAGCACACCGTGCGAAATGCTTAGTGTATTTCGTCTGTCTTTACGTTTTGAGTTCAAATTCCACCGAGGTCGACTTTGCCTTTCATCCTTCCGGGGTCGATCAATTAAGTACCAGTTGCGTACTGGGGTCACTCTAATCGACTGGCTCCCTCCCCCAAAATTTCGAGCCTTGTGCCTATAGTAGAAAAGAGTATTATTATCGCATAGTATAATAGTATTATAATATACATTAAATATAGTATTATAATATTTAATTCGGTATTTGCGATGGTACCGTATTCAACTTTGATACTTTGCAAGCCACGAGTTATTTTTTATTTATTTATATCACAATTAGTGAACAATGGCGCCATTGGTTACAAGCTTTTAACGAGTCAAAGATTGATAAATGGAATTTCTGACAGTTTAAAAAAGCCAATTCCATCTAGCTAAAAGTACTGTAAGGAAAGTAAGTGTGCTTTGTAAGAATTGCGCAGTGTTTTTGTCATATAGATCTGCAAGTCTGAAGTTCCAAATTCAATTTTTGACCACGAGAAACCATTTCACTCTCCGTATAACTAACTCCTTTATTGAATTAAGACTACGGGAACCGGTATCCGATAAGCATGGGTATCAGAAAATATGGCATTTCTATCTTTGTAGGGTTTTAGTGGAATAAATCGTCCCCAGTCTTTTATTTCTAAAGTTTGGAACTTATTCTATCAATCTCTTTTGCGGAACTACTAAGTTTCGGGGACGTAAACAAATTAAAAGCGGCTGTCAAGAGGTGTATGTTGGTGGAGGGACAAACACAGACACAAATACACACACACATATATACTATGGGCTTTCACATAGTTTCCATCTACCAAATTCACTCACATGGCATTGGTTGACTCAGCGCCGTAGTAGAAGATAGATGCCCAAGTTGCTGCGCAACGGGACTGAACCTGAAGCTCCGTAGCCGAACCTGAAACTCCGCAGAGCGAGCTTCTTACTGTCATGTCTCTGTAAAAGGTATTATTATTAGTAACTTATAATCCAGGTCCTATTCACTGGCTTTGATATAACACCTCCCTACATTTACCATGGCTCTCTACTTTCAGCGTATTTTTCTATTCTCAGATAGAAAACCATTCTCCTGCACTTAAAGTTTAATTCTTGTCGAAATAACTACTTCTTACAGACAACGAGTCTTTGGAGCCAATGAAAATGATTGAAACAATAGCACTCAGAGAGCGCAAACCTCAGTCGAAGCAACACCAACGTTTTCTCAACGATTAGCTACAGATGATTTTTAAAATGAGAATATCTGAAATAAACTCGACTGCTCTCATAAATGAGAATACTAAAACTGAACCCGATCACTCACAAAAATTAAGTAAAAAAAAACAAAAAAAACAGGAAAAATAATCCAGAATCCTTGTCCGGTACTGGATCGATTCCAAAATTTAATCAGTTCGTGCCAGTCACAAGGCCAAACATCCCTGAAAGTTTCTCCCGAATCCATTTAGCGATTGTTGAGATATCTTGTCCACGGACAAACAAACACGACTAAAAAACAATACCTCCGCCCTAGTGAAGGCAGAGGTAATAAATGAAACCGGATCTTCATCTACCTTCTTTTACTTGTTTCAGTCACTGGACTGCAGCCAGGCTGAAGCTCTGCCTTGAAGGGTTTTATCGAACAGATCGATGTCAATACTTGTTCTGGGGTGAATAAACATAACACAACAAACACACACATATGCTTGTGTGTGCGTGTGTGTGTTTACGAAGGACTTTCATACAGTTTCCGTCAACCAAATTCTCTCTTACAAGGCATTGGTCGACCTGTGACTATTGTAGAAGACACTTGCTCGGAAAAGAAAAAAATTACATTAAAAGACTTTTTACGCATACATGTTAAGAGTTATAATTCATTTAATATTTAATCAACCCTCAAGAACATGTCTGATTCTCATATTATCGACCCCCAACAGACAAAAGTCGAAGTCGAACTCAGATGGTGAGGAGACATAGATGGATGCTGTTAAGCATTTAGTCCAGCGTTCATTCAACTGTTTCAGTATCGTTCGATGTTACACAAATGTCTTAAATAAAATCATTTTTTACCTCTATGTAATTACCATTGACAAAAAATCTGTATTAAAATTGCCTTTCCTTCATTGAAAATAGTAATTATCTGATGTAGGCACAAGGCCTTTCCACCCGTGGTAAGAAAATTACTTTGACATAATTATCATATTTATCTCCCTTAGCTGTCTATTAACCGCAATCTTTTTTTCTTTTACACGTGTGCTCTAGAAAATTAGACTTGACGTATACATATGTATGTGTATTCACGCACATGCACGTGCAGATATAGATATGTGCGTGTGTTTATGTGTGTGCATGTTTCTTTGTGTGTGTGTGTGTGTGTGTGTGTCAGTATGATTGCATTATAAGTATGTTCCCTTAAGCATCCCCGTACATAAATGAGTGATAGCTTGCATGAATGTGTGAGAGTACGTGTTGGTTATCAGATATACAGTTGACATAATCTCAAATAGCACAATCCCAGTTTATCAATAACATCTTTCTATATCTTCTTATTGACACTCATCAACACCGCGACCATATAAAAAGATGACTATCTGCCATTGACTGTATATCTCCCGTTTGTCTGTATGTAAAAGACTGCAGTATATCAACGAAAATAACTTAATTAATTGAAATTTTACTGTTAGTCGTAGAAAAGCAAAAACCGTTGGAGAAAGACAAAAACCTAAGCCCAAATATAGCAGTACTTTGGGCAATTGCGTTCTACTACAGTTCCGGGCCAACCAAGTTTTTTGAGTGAATTTGTTAGAAGTAGAGATTAGACACACATACACACACACACACACACACACACACACACACACACACACACACACACACACACACACACACACACACACACACACACACACACACACACACATAGAGGTTATGAGAGGTAATGGTGTCAATAAAACCCAAAGGTGTCAGGTAATGCTGAGTAAGTGCTGTGGATAGACCATAGTTAAGCTCCAGTTTTGGTGATTATGCGTATATATTATTGGTATCCGATACCCGTATTATCCCCGGGCATTGGTGTGCAGGCACAGCATGCCAGTAGAGTGCAGATAACAACAGGATAAACAAAAGTTTATCAGGAACCAATGCAAACAATTAGAAAATGTCTGTCTATCTATCTATCTATCTATCTATCTTTGTAGTACATATATGTTAAAAACACAGTTTTGTTCGAGTTTGATCTATTTCAAGATATACCATATTTACTTAGCGTAGTTAATTTGGAACACTAGCCTTTTAAAACCCTTTCGTCTGTTATATTTACAAGGTCTTAAGGCGGCGAGCTGGCAGAATCGTTAACATGCTGGGCAAAATGCCTACCGGTATTTCGTCTGCCGTTACGTTCTGAGTTCAAATTCCGCTGAGGTCGACTTTGCCTTTCATCCTTTCAGGGTCGATAAATTAAGTGTCAGTTACGCACTTGGGCCGATGTAATCGACTTAATCCCTTTGTCTGTCCTTGTTTGTCCCATCTATGTTTAGCCCCTTGTGGGTAATAAAAAAACAAGAATCGTTAACACGCGAGGCAAAATGCCTAGCGGCATTTCGACTGTCTTTCAGTTCTGAGTTCAAATTCCACCGACTTCGACTTTGCTTTTAATTCTTTCGGGGTTGATAAATTAAGTACCAGGGAAATATTGTGGTAATCGGCTAGTCTCCTCCCGCAAAATTTAAGGCCTTATGCCTATAGTAGAAAGGATATTTACAAGCCCTTCTCTGTCTCATCAATGCAATCATGATTCTAGTGGTTCGTTCTTTTTACGGTGCGCCGAAAAAGATAATGGGGATAGTGTTTTAATTAAAAAATATGGTAAAAAAAAGTCTGTTAAAAGAAATCAAACTCGAATATAGACCTGTCTTTAATATAACGTTTGAAAAAATGGCTGTTTCCAGTTTACATATACATACATACATACATACTTACATACATACATACATACATACATACATACATGCATACATACATACATGCATACATACATGCATACATACATACATGCATACATACATGCTGAAACACACACACACTCGCACACATGCACACACACTCACACACACACTCACACACACACTCACACACATACACACACACACACACAAACAAGCACGCCGACGCATACTTTGAGTGTATGTTTGTGAGTGAGTATTTATGAGTCAAAAATCTAAATTTAGTGATAAAAATTACAAAACGGAATGCTCCGAGTAATAGGAACATAAAAATGGTATTTCATAGAAATATTTCAAGCTCCTCCTCCTCCATTCTCCTCTACCCTTCTCCTCCTTCCTCTAATATCCTCCACCTCCTCTTCATTTTCACCTTTTCCGCCTTTTCTTCCTTCTCTTTTCTTCCTCTTCTTCCGCCACATCCTCTTCTTCCGCCACCACCTCTTCCTCCTTC
>NC_068988.1:55806307-55811571 GCF_001194135.2 Octopus bimaculoides
CCCCTCTCCTCCCCTTCCTCCCCTTCCTCCTCTACCTCCTCCCCTTCTGCGCACACTCACACAACTTGCAAGCAATAACCGCCAAATCTGCAAATCATATCCTACGAGCAGAGGACGTAGTTTTAGAAGTACAGTGTCTGAAAACCAAATGGGATGATCACGACAGGAATACCTTTGACGACATGTCTACGCGGTTTTGACTGGCCTGGTGTTTTATCCACAACAGCAATAACCGCCGAACTTTCTCCGAATCGCATTCTACTAACTTAAATGCAGTGCACACCAGCTGATGTAGTTCTAGACGTACAGTGTCTGAGGGAGTGGGGTTGTTCATGGTAGGAACGCCTTTAATCTTATATCTGCTCGGCTCGGTCTTGTCTGACCTGGTGCTTATCCATAGCAACGACAAAAAGAAAAATGGCGACAGTAACAACAGCTTTATTATTCTTCTTATTAATTGTTTTCGTTATCTCGGAGTGTTGGGTGTTACCAGAAATAGCACGTAAAACGATCAAATCTTTAGCAACAGTGACCTTTCTCTCGATCTGATATATGTACCATGTAGGGAGTTGTGGTTCATGTTGTTTAGCCCAAGGTCATCAGTAGTCTAGCGGGCTTATGATCAAATGCATTCCATCCTTGACTATATCGTCTTTTACTTTTAGATGGTGTTCCAGTGACGACATTATCCTAAGCGTTATCTGTTATCTTTTGCTTCTTTTAGTCACTGGACTGCAGCCATTTCGGGGAACCGCCTTGAAAACAAACCAGGAAAACAAAAGGAAAACAAACCAGCACCTGCTATCAAGCGGTGGACGGGATCGAACACAAACACAAGGACGAACACAGACCCAAACACTCACACACACACACACGCACACATATGACAGGCTTCCACACAGTTTCCGTTGACCAAATTCACTCACAAAGCATTGGTCGGTCCAGGGCTATAGTAGAAGACACTTACCCAAAGTGCCGTCCAGTGGGACTGACCACGAAACCATATAGCTCTAAAGGGAGTTCCTTAACTCCACAGCCATACCCGTGTTTGTGTACTACAATTTTTTCCTAAGCTGTTAGGATATGATCCAAGAGAGACTGTACTACTACTTCTTGCATGTCGAATGACTGTCCAGAGACTCTCTCATTCACTACTGTAGTGGCTTATTGCTCTAAACCAGTGTCTGCCAAACTGTGTGCCGCGACACAGTGGAGTGCCGCTAGAGTTTCCTGGAGTGCCGCGAAAAATATTTTCGAGATTTTCGTTCGAGCGTAAATATAAATCAATTATATAAATCGTAAAATACACTAAATATAAATTAATTACGTTACACGACGAACAGCAGTTTTGCTATAATATATTACATTTCTAAGTTGGCAAGCTGACTGAAACGTTACCACGCCGGAGGAAATGCTTTGCAGTATTTCGTCTGCCGTTACGTTCTGAGTTCAAATTCCTCCGAGGTCGACTTTGCCTTTCATCCTTTCGGGGTCGATAAATTAAGTACCAGCTGCGTACTGGAGTCAATCTAATCGACTGGCCCCCTCCCCCACAAAAAAACAAAACAAAAATTTCGGGCCTTGTGCCTAGAGTAGAAAAGAATATATTATATTTCTGTATTTAAACCGGAATTGTCTGTAAGTTTAGTAGTTTTTAATTTTTGATTTATTTATAATTTACATAAAATTATTTTGTTAATTTTAATCAGTTTTAGTTTTAGATTTAAACATGGACACATTTTTATTGAGACCTCAAAAAAATGAGAAAGAGAGTCATAGCAAACAAGACAAACACCAGAATATAAAGTCTACCTCATCAAAACGAAATTATAATGAAAATTACATCCAATATACTTTTATATTATCGGAAAAAGACAACTTAGTTTTTTTTTTTTGTATGATTTATTTAACAACACTCTCAAATGAAGCGATGGTCTCCAGTAAACTTCAATGTCATTTAATAACAAATCATCCGCAACAGAAGGACAAACCAAAAGAATACTTTGAGATGTTTAAAAATAATTTCAAAATTCAATCAAAAAGGCTGAAGAAATTTCACTCAATTCCTGAGAAAGCTGAAATCGCTAGTTACAAGATTGCTCAGCTTTTGGCAATGAAGAAAAATCCTCATTCAGATGCCGAAAATGTTATTTTACCAGCCTTGGAGATCGCCGTTGGCACAATGATTAGTTATGAAGCCGTCAAACAAATTAAGACCATTCCTTTCTCTGCCCACACGATTTCTCGTAAAATTGAAGACATTTCGTGAGACATTGATGATCAGCTTCGCGAACATTTCACTGAAGCAAAAAATGAATGAAATCTCCTCGTCCAGTGCGTCGTAAGGTAAAATGATTGGCAGACACTGCCCTAGACGGTAGACAAAATTCTTTAACTGACGAGTTTTTCATTGCTGAGTCGTGCCGGAGAGCATATATTTTTATGGGCAATAGCTAGCTTAGGGTTAAACAATAACAGTATCAAGGATTCAAGAATACGATTTTAAGAAAAATGATGAGCTGAGATCTTTGTGCACTTCTTAAAGGAATTAATACCATTGGTGAAATGAAATAATTTCATAATTTTTTGGAAATTATTTCATCATTTATTATATTGTAAACTCGTCTTGTTCATAGTTTATAGATCGCTTTTCGGTACTCTACTGTACAAAATGGCAAGTTGTAATTAACTGAGGTACATAATTACATTGTGATCTTTAGACGACTTTGTGGTTAGATAATGTTGGAATATTTGCTGAGATTTAGATGATTTCGAATCCCATGATCGTTAATGAGCAATTTGAATAGGACGGTTCCGTCTTTGACTCAATTTTCATCTAAAACCTATTTGACTGACTGAAAAATATTCATCTCACAGCAATGTTACTAGCAATGGATTACCAATGCATTTGTGTAACATCCATCAAATCTCGTACACCAGCAACGTTTTCTTTTCTGAGTTTGAAAGCTATGAACTAAACCCAGTCAAGCCCAATCAATATTCACACCTTGTGACTTCTCGTCAACCTTAGTCTTACAATGTTTCACTATGTGTATTCACTAATTCTGTCTATCCCGTAAAAACAGCCCTCTGGAACACTCTTCTTGTTCACGTTTTTCCGATAGACCTGGAGAAATCTTGGAATGCCATCAAAGATGTGACACAGATTGCAGATGTAATAATAGGAGGGAAGAGAGAGAGAGAGAGAGAGAGAGCAACTTCCAGTGTAGTTGTTGCTGTTGCTGTTGTTAATATTGTTTAGCTTCAGCTAAACAATATTAACAACAACATATAACAACAGAAATATTATTCATTATTTGTCAGTAATAATCGATCACCCTCTCCAGTCGTTCCTCCCCAAAACAATGACCTTCCGGAATCTCCTCACTGACCTGCAATAGATTAAACTGAATATACGTAAATGGGATCAATCTAACCGGTCATAGAGAACTTGAAAGAGCGTGGATACTACTCCTTTCTCCAGATTCAATAAGTAAAAAATATATAAAAAACAGGGACCTAGAGTCTTTTTGAATATCCAAGGCTAAAGTGTTCAATGTGTTTTCTTCCTCAAGGATGTAGAGTATAGTTTGAAGCAGATTTGATACTATTTCTGGCAGGTCGAACAACCACGAAGGGCCTCGTTATTCGAATGGCTTTCCTATAGATATCAACCTCCAACAGCTCAAAAACAGTAAAATTCAACCGCATCAATATGATCATTACATGAAGCTCGGTAAGTCGCAACAGTTGTTCATTCGCTAGCGGAGGCGTAGCTCTTTTACATATGAAGAAGAAGAAGGAGCAGAGTAGAAGTCAGAGGCGGACCCAAACGAAGAGAAAGAGAGAGAGAGAGAGAGAGAGAGAGAGAGAGAGAGAGAGAGAGAGAGAGAGAGAGAGAGAGAGAGAGAGAGAGAGAGAGAGAGAGAGAGAGAGAGAGAGAGAGAAAGAGAGGGAGAGAGAGAGAGAAGGGGATTAACTCATAGCATAATTAATCTTCACCTGATTTCGTCATAAATATACTGTTGCGATAATATGATATAACAGATGAAGAATATAAATACACATTGACAAACATGCATATAAACACTAATATACATTCATGTCTATATGCACATAGACACACGTACATATATATGCATGTGCAGATGTGTTTGGGTGTCTGTATGAGAGTGTATATTTCGTAGATACACGCTCATTATTTCATACACATATGCATAGTTTAACATAGACATGTACCTTTATCTGTCTTTAAATACAGATATCATAACCATGGACCATATAATATATATATATATATATATATATATATATATATATACACACACACACACACACACGTACATACATGTACACAAACTCACACACTTATACACACATATATATGCATAACCTTCTCTCTACTTCTTTGTTTTCCTTTTCCCCCCCTTTCCCTCTATCACACATACATACACTTATGTAGTTGTGTATTTGACGTAATATGACACCATTATGTGTGTGCATATGAAACTACAAACACACTAAATACAAAATTATATAAATACAAAGACACATACATTTTAACATATGTACACACACATGTGCGTGTGTGTATCTGTGTGTCTGTGTGTGTGTGTGTCTATCCCTCATTCTCCTATATACATACATGCATACGTATATATATATATATATATATATATATATATATATATATATATATATATATATATATATATATATATATACCCACATATATATATATATATATGTACATATATATCATATATATAAGTACATATATATATATATATACATATAATACATATATATGTGTGTTTACACACACAGACTTACCCACACACATGTATATACACTGATAGATATCTATGCGTGCAAATGTATACCCATGTGTATCAGCTTATATACGCATGCATATGTCTCTACATCTAAATGTGTGTGTGTGTGTGTGTGTGTGTGTGTGTGTCTGTGTATACAAGTGCGCATGTGTATGCATTTGTCTCTCTCTCTCACTCTCTCTCACCCTCCCTTTGTGCACATGTGTGTGTGTCCGTATGCGTGCGTGTGTATGCGTGTGTGTATGTGTGTGTATGTGCTTGTGTGTGACGAAAGATCAAGTCTTGCTTTAATAAAGTGTAGCAGAGCGACGAAAATCAAAAGTAAAATAGACAGGTTGTTTGATAAGGTGTATAGAGATGCAGTGAAGCACGAAATCACTTCCCGAGGGAGGATGTATGTGAGTTTTTTTTTTTTTTTTTTTTTTTTTT
>NC_068988.1:55811748-55812087 GCF_001194135.2 Octopus bimaculoides
TATATATATATATATATATATATAATACAAGGAATATATATACATGTATACACACATATATGTACATACTTACATCTACATGTATGTTGTGTGTGTTTATCTATGCACATATATATGTGCATAGATATATGATGTGTGTGTACGTATGTAAATATATATTTATGTGTATACATATATATGTATATACATATATATATATATATATATATGCCTATATAAATGTATATATGTATGTATATATATTGTGTGTATATATCACATGTATATATACATGTACATATATATACATATATATATATGTGTGTGCGTGTGTATATATATATAAATACATACATATAT
>NC_068988.1:55812097-55814282 GCF_001194135.2 Octopus bimaculoides
ATACATACATACATACATACATACATTTATATATGTGCAACACATATACAACGTACACACGGACCTCCTTCTAGCGTGAAAAATGTCTAACGAACATAACGACAGCGACATCTATACCAGTAAGTTAAGGTTGTGGGATCACGTTAAGATCAAGCAAACAGCTTCATTATGTTGCAGTTGTCGTTGTTGTTGTTGTTGTTGTTGTTGTTGTTGTCGTTGTTGTTGTCGTTGTTGTTGTTGTTATTATTATTATTATTATTATTATTATTATTATTATTATTATTATTATTATTATTATTATTATTATTATTATTATTATTATTATTATCGCCGTCGACATCGTTATATTTTCTTACCCCTCTGTTGTATGTAATAAGGTTATCAGTGGTGTGTTTTATTGCTTTTTAAATAGGTTCTAAGATCGTGACTGCCGATATAGCAGCCAAACAAGAACTAGATGCTGTAGAGAGAAAAAAGCAGCAGCTGCAGCAACAACAACATTAACTATAACAACAATAACAACACTAGCAACAGCAGCAGCAGCAACAACAACAAAGCTGGCATCGTCATAAGAAAAAAACACCAAAATCACAATTATAGAATGAACACTAGAGTAACGACTAAGTAACGACCAGTATGATGATGATGATGATGATGATGATGAGGATGAGGATGATGAGGATGAAGATGATGATGATGATGATGATGATGATGATGATGATGATGATGATGACGACGACGGTGGTGGTGGTGGTGGTTGCTGGATGGTGGTGGTGTTGGTAGTGATGGTGGTAGTGGTGGTGGTGGTCGTCGTTGTCCTGGAGTGTTTATTGATAACGATGACGCATATATATATGTGTGTGTGTGTGTGTGTGTGTGTGTGTGTGAGTTTGTGTGTATATGTGTGTGTGTGTGTACATATGTATGTATAAACGTATGTATGTGTACACATATGTATGTTTGTATGTATGTACGTATGTATGTATGCATGTATGTATGTACGAAGAACCTTCCAGAAGTTTTGGTCTTTTTCAGGAGAGGCAGTTATAACAGATTAAAGTAATTTTAGTACATCATTGCTATACATCATTCAAAGACTGTAGAGAGGAGGAGATGAGGGACGATGAGAGGTGCAGGAGGGAGAGGGGCGTCAGAGTTTGTTGAGTATATACGCAATTTTCCTGATGAAGACCGCCGTGTATCTACGAAGACAATAAGCATATAATTTAGAGTTGGTGTGACGTCTGCACACAGATTTATTCATGAAGATCTGAAAATGCGCAAAATCTTTGCAAAGTTTGCTTTTAGGGTATTTAGTGACGAAGGAATGATGCGTTGGTGACAGCAGATTGATAGTTGAGCTCATCACTTCCAATTCAAGAGTATTTAAGTCTCTGGCGACGTATTACAAAAGATGGATGTACTGCTATGATTATCCAGAGACCAAGAGACAGAGTGCCCAATTGAAGTATCCCAGATTCCCCAGACTGAAGAAAGTCGGACAAAGCAAGTCTTCTGTGAAGCTCTTGAAGATACCCTTTTCCGACAAGGGCATCATCTACATCCATAGGGTTCGCCTTGGCCAAACGATCAACAAAGAGTTCTTTGTAGCGGTTTTGAGGAAGTTCAGGAAGAAATTTCGTCGCGAAGAAGACCAAAGCTCTTTCATTCCAATCAGTCGCACCTGCACCAGGACAAGCAGCTGTCTACAATTCCATCCAGGTAACCAATGACTTGACGGAGTTCTTCACCTTCTCATTGTTCCAAACATTGCTACCAATGACTTTTAGTTGTTACCCAAGCTGAAGAACAATCTTAGAGGGCAGTCGTTTTGAAGACATCGAGAAGATGAAAAGGCTGTGACAAGGGTCTTAGACATCTTCACTTTGGAGGAATTTCACCTGGTGTTCATAAAGTGGTTGGAGTGCTACGAGAAGTGCCTCGAAGTCAGAGGATCCTACTTTGAAGGAGTTTAGAGTTTTGAACTTCCTTGAAATTAATAAATGTCGCTCCTGAAATAATCTCAAAACTCCTGGAACGTACATCATATGTATGTATGTATGTATGTATGTATGTATGTATGTATGTATGTACGTATGTATGTATGTATGTATGCATGTATGCATGCATGTATGTATGTATGTATGTATGTACGTATGTATGTATGTATGTACGTATGTATGTA
>NC_068988.1:55814314-55815770 GCF_001194135.2 Octopus bimaculoides
TTGAAATTAATAAATGTCGCTCCTGAAATAATCTCAAAACTCCTGGAACGTATATCATATGTATGTATGTATGTATGTATGTATGTATGTATGTATGTATGTATGTATGCATGTATGCATGCATGTATGTATGTATGTATGTATGTACGTATGTATGTATGTATGTACGTATGTATGTACGTATGTATGTACGTATGTATGTGCGCATGCATGTATGTATGTATGTATGCATTTATGTATGTATGTATGTATGTACGTATGTATGTATGTGTGCATGTATGCATGTATGTATGTATGTATGAATGTATGTATGTATGCATGCATGTATGCATGCATATGCGTATGTATGTATGTATGTATGGATATATATATGTTTGCATGCATGCATACATGCATGTATGTATATATGCATTTTCTAAAGAGTATTTTTTGAGGTGCAGAAAGGATGTAGTGGGTTTAATATTTTGCAGTATTTATCTACACCCCTTTACGGTTCATATTCACATTCCTTCGAGGTCGACATTCTTTTACTAATCTTTTAACGGAGATATTATATAGCCTTACAACTTCTGAGAAATAGAAGCCGTTATACGTATTATGGAAGAAGAAACAGCGATGCTTGCAGTCGGTGAGTGAGTCATTGTCAATGAAGTAAAAGACTAACAGCGCCAAAGTCTCTACAGGCAGTGAGGGCAATCTGATCAGGGTTGAAGTATTTCAGCACTTTGTCCGACTTTACGTTTTGAGGTTAAAATTCTGCCTAGGTTAACTTTGCCTTTCATCCTTACGGGGTCGATAAAATAAGCACCAGTTAAGTACTGGAGTTCGATATTATCGACTTAGCCCTCCCCGAAATTGCTGGCCTCGAGCCAAAATTTGAAGCCATTCTTATAGTCTATACAGAAGGCGGCGACCAGATAGAATCGTTATTGCAAGGGACAAAATTCTCTTCGGGTTTTACATTCTGAGTTCAAATTCCGTTGAGGCCGACTTCGTTTTTCACCCTTTCGAGAGCCAATGACGTAAGTACCAGTTAAGCACTGGGGTCGATGCAATCGACTAGCCATTCCTTTAAAAAAATTCAGGCCATGTGTCGATAGTAGAATAATTACTATAGTTTATACTTTAAGATGATGTGTAAATATATAGTGCACACACAAAATAACACACATACCTGGCACACATACGCACGCACACACATAAACACACACATACACACCCCTCACATACATAAAACCACACACACACACACACATACACAACACACATACACATATACACACATGCACACATACACATATACACACATGCACACACACCTCTCACATACACAATACTCACTCACATACATAACACACACGCACGCACGAAAACATACACAATATACACATACACGCACGCACAAAAAATATACACACACGCGCACACGGAAACACACATACAGACACACATAAAC
>NC_068988.1:55817612-55818963 GCF_001194135.2 Octopus bimaculoides
AGGTTGCGTCTGGAGCCAAGATTTTACCTCGGAAATAAGTTCATCATCATCTGAAAAGTGCTTCCCCTGTGGAAGTCAAATGGTGCGAGGTTGGGAGAGTAAGGGGGATGAGGAAGAATTTCATAGCCGCAGACGTGTGCTTTTATCTGGGCAACATGCGCATTGTGAACTGGTACGTTTTCTTGAAGGAGGCGGACTCCTTTGGTCAGCATGCCACGCCTCTCTGCTTTGATGGTGTCCCGCAATTTCTGCAGCAGAGAAGCATAATATGTCTCGTTAACTGTGGTGCCCTTTGCCAAAAAATCCATCATCACTATTTCGCGTTGGTCCCCAAAAAACTGTGAGCATTACCTTGCCTGCTGAGTGTTGGACACGCGCCTTCTTTGGAGGTAGTGTGTAGTGGTTAGCGATCTATCATATCTTTATTCTGTGTCTGCATATGTATATTTCCGCTCTCTTGGCGGTGCTTTTGCTGCCAGTTTCAAAAAGTACTGTTACCTAAACAGGTTGAAGGTCCTGTCATTCGTACCAAACCATCAGCATCTAAAATATCAGCTATAATCCTAATCCACTCTAGTGTTGCCTTAAAATCTGAAAACAACACAAAAGGGAGATAGCTCTAATAAAAACTGCTGATTGACTTTTCATAACAACGTAGATGACGCAAATTTAGAATAAAACTGTTTTTTAAATAAAACAAATTGTCAGATTTGATTATTTTTCAGCTTATTCCTAAATAGTCATTCGCTAATAGACACGGCGGTATCTTTGTACATTATCATACTCAATCGATTATTTCGAATCTGTGAATAAAAGAATAGTTTAAATAAATAGCATGTGTTATGGGCGCAGTTATAGCTGTGTGCTTGATAAAAGATTATATTATATGGAAAGTTTAGAATTAGCCCACCTCTTCAGAGGAGCCGAAGCCATGTTAACCACAGGTGTGTGAACTTGTGTGTGTGGTGTGGTGTGGTGTGGTAGTGGTGGTGGTGGTGGTGGTGGTGTGTGTGTATTGTATCTGTGTATTTCTTGTTAGGTCTTGTTTAATAAATTATATTAGCAGTTGGTGGCGTAGAATATTTCTAACAACTTTTGGCTAGGCAGAGAATATTTGCGTTTAGCAGCTACACTGTCTCATAATGTTCAATTGAACAGTATTCTAGTGACGGTTTCTACTTGGGTTTTGTAGACTTTTCAGGAAATGGTAAATGTAGAACTATTTTCCCTGTGTGTTTTCTCTGCTAGTATTTCTAAATGCATGCGTTTACAAACACGCACCCATATAAGACAAAGTATAATAGTCATATTTCTCTATCTAGATTCGTTCACTGATATATATATATATATA
>NC_068988.1:55819890-55821055 GCF_001194135.2 Octopus bimaculoides
TATATATATATGTATATATATATGTATATATATGTATACGTATACATATAAATTCTTTTCTTTGTTTCAGTCATTTGAATGCGGCCATGCTGGTGCGCCGGCTTTAGTCGAGCAAATCGACCAGGACTTATTCTTTGTAAGCCTAGTACTTAATCTATGGCTCTCTTCTTACCGTCTACCAAATTCACTCACGAGCCTATAGCAGAAGACTTCTGCCCAAGGTGACAGGTGCCGTGTAATGAGACTGAACTTGGAACCATGTGGTTGGTAAGCAAGCTACTTACCGCAAAGCCACTCCTGCACATATATATATGTATGTGTATAAATATATATATGTACTCATGCATATACACATATGCATATACACAAATGCATACACACACATATACACACATATACACACAGATACAAATAGAGACGTACATAGGCACACATACACACACACACACATACTCAAACATATATATATATATATATATATATATACACATATGCACATGCATGCGTGTACATACACACGCACATATTGAGAATCACCAATGAGGAGACCATCAGAAAGTTACAAAAAATAGAAGCACTAAGCGATAAAATGAAAATAATTAAATAAATGAATTAACTGATAAAGAGAAAGTAATACGGAATGTCAGTGAACAAACACCTTGTAAACTGATGAAGAGGAAAGAAAAAAAAAGAAAGAAAGAAAGAATCGAAGAGAGAAAGAAAGAGAAAGAGAAAAACAGACGGAGGGAGAGGGAGGTGGGAGAGAGACTGACATATAGACGGATAGGAAGAGAGAATAGATTTGGTAGAGGGTAAAAACTATTTCTAACGTCACAACGGAACTATTGTCAATACAAGGCAGAAGAGAAGTCAATAACATAAATATATACAACACTATTAATAATAGATAATTGTTTAAATATGATCCTAGTTACTATTTTTTTTTTGAGTGGGGGTAGGGATTATTTTTTTGGGAGGTGGGGAGGGTTATATTTTTACATTTGAAAAGTCTCCTACTCTTCCTCTGGTAGCTTCCTCAAAAAGAAAGTCCCTTTTATATTTGTGTATGTGAGAGCGACACATACTTTCATATATGTATTGTATACACCTCTCCATATATATATATATATATATATATATGTGTGTGTGTGTGTGTGTGTGTGTG
>NC_068988.1:55821814-55822603 GCF_001194135.2 Octopus bimaculoides
ATATATATATATATATACTCCACCAATTTTCTTAGTTATAATAAAGAGGTCTTCTTAAATACTTCTTAATGCTTGTATTTAGGTCATTCACAGGATTTTTGTATCAAGATGCTTCAGTTCTGAGAAAACGTAGCAACTTGTTGCGCCAGTATTCACAAACGTTCGTGGGAAACCCGTTTAGACGTTTGTGGAAATTCTCTCCCGTTGCTGAAAAGTTAGGCGTGAGAATGGAATAGCTTCCATAATTAAGGATCAGAAGACTCTTCAGGTGTTTCAGACGTAGCTTTTTCAGAGAACAACAACAGAAACAATAATGATAATAATAATAATAACAATTAACAGTAGAAACAACTGTAACAAACAATAATAACAACAATGACAATAACAGTGGCAACAAGCTGGACTATGATTGGACGAAAATGTCAGTCACGAGAGCGTAGTCGGCTGAGACAAGCGGGAGAGAGAATATCTATTTATCTATTTCGTTACCTACCTACTTACTAACACATGTGAAAATTAATATACCTGTGTATGTATTACTTATGCATATATATATATATATATATATATATATATATATATATATATATATATATGCGTATATACGTATACACATGCACACACATGCACGCACGCACACACATATATACGCACAGATTCACTCATAAATGCAGGTGTCTATATACATACATATATACACATATATAGACATATGTATGTACACCTATAAATACATATGTGCATATGCACATACACACATACTTATACATATATGAATATATATATATA
>NC_068988.1:55824119-55825974 GCF_001194135.2 Octopus bimaculoides
ATATATATATATATATATATATATAATTCAAGTATAGGATAAAATCTTTATAAGAATTTATCAAGTAGTTAACGTGAAAAAAACCTCATAAGGGAAAAATCCATCATTTATTCCCTATAAATATATTTATTTATATAACGGCATTACTATACATAAATGCCTCACGCTAAGAGGGACTCTCTCTCTCTCTCTCTCTCTCTGTGTCTGTGTTTGTCCCCCTAACATCGCTTGACAACCGATGCTGGTGTGTTTACGTTCCCGTAACTTAGCGGTTCGGCAAAAGAGACCGATAGAATAATTACTAGGCTTACAAAGAATAAGCTCTGGGGTCGATTTGCTCGACTAAAGGCGGTGCTCCAGCATGGCCGCAGTCAAATGACTGAAACAAATAAAAGAGTAAAAAAGAATATATATATATATATATATATATATATATACACTACAGAAGTGTGTTCAAAATTAGCGTTTAAATTTTGATATACCTAATGCAGCTATCTCTAATAGTATTTTAATAAAGAAAGACATCACTCATACACGTCTTCATTCCATTCATTTGAACACAGAATGTAAGAGGTACGTAATAACTTATCCAGCTCTCTTGCCTACGACACTCGGTCTTACATTTGACTGCAGTAGACGGAGGGCAATTCTTGGATACATTTGAAAATATGAAGAGGTGTCTTATACGCTAACAAATGCAGTTCTTTGCCATGCAATTTATGAATATGAGCCATTTTATTGAATTTGAAAAATATATTTGATATTATATCCTGTCAAAAAGGCCACAAATTTATTTGAGAAGAGTATAAATTATCTACTTGAAATTCTTGATATTAGTATATCTATCCTCCTTTATCATGGGTGTGTGGTTCCTAAACAAAAACAATGATAAATAAATCCGTGACAAATAAACCATTCCCACACACTTTGTAAATGGAATGAATAGTAAATTCACCGAAACCAACCACGTGGCCCACAACAACGAAGATTCAACCGTCACGTTTTTTCTTGATTTCTGGAGGGAATATACTCGCCTAGTGTATTTGTTGATATCGGTCACCTCTGCCTACTGGTTCCCTGTTAATGGATATAGTTAGATAAATTTGTATAAAAAGTACGCTGCCTTGCGGTATGGTCATGTAAGCACAAGCGATAATCAGTGCATTCTTGATAGTTGCATTCTCCATTTCTGGGGCGCATTTTTGTGCTACAAAGCAGAATCTTCGACTGACTGCCGACCCGTGTTATCGTAGATCAAATCGTCATGAATGTAACATGGTTCACAACGGAGCGTACCGTAATTATGGATCAGTGATGCTTGAATCAGTGATAAACGAGGCTAAATGTAAAACTTTTTTTCTGAATACATAAAGGGATGAAATGTAAATCTATCCTTAGCTAACATTGAACACAGAAAATGCTTAGATCAGAATTGAAATCTCACCGCTACGACTGCTTTCTCGAAGTTAACTATAACTCGAAGAATTAGTTAAGAATTTTAGAAGATATTGATCACTAATATTGGTTCATTGGCACGTATTCAAAAGATAAGCAGAATCGTATTTTGCCTCAAGGTATTTTTCTCCACTCTCAATCCATTCCGCCATACATCGTCCTCGTATTGGGGAAACATAAATATTGGCACAACATCACATATTTCTAGAGACATAGTTAGTCGATTTAATCTACCTCAATGCTTCAATGACATCTATTTTATCGGTTTTAAAGGATGAAAAGGAAAGACGCTTCATGCGCAATTTGAACTCAAGACAAGATATTACACTCTGGTGTTACATTGGTTATACCATGCATTGCTCTGAGAGTAGGAAAATTGAAATAATTTACACTATCAACC
>NC_068988.1:55826129-55836014 GCF_001194135.2 Octopus bimaculoides
AAAATAAGAGAAATGACCAGCTGGTCAGTCCTCTTATTTTTGTATGTAATATAATTTTAATCTTCGGATTTTTTTGATATGCTAGACCACTGGTTTTAATTGATTAATATCAATTTCTACCCTTATTGATAAATTCTATATACATATATATATATATATCTTTTACTCTTTTATTTGTTTCAGTCATTTGACTGCGGCCATGCTGGAGCACCGCCTTTAGTCGAGCAAATCGACCCAGGACTTATTCTTTGGAAGCCTAGTACTTATTCGATCGGTCTATTTTTCCGAACCGCTAGGTTACGGGGACGTAAACACACCAGCATTCGTTGTCGAGCGATGTTAGGGGGACAAACACAGACACACAAACACACACATACACACATATGTATATATACATATATACGACGGGCTTCTTTCAGTTTCCGTCTACCAAATCCACTCACAAGGCTTTGGTCGGCCCGAGGCTATAGTAGAAGACACTTGCCCAAGGTGCCACGCAGTGGGACTGAACCCGGAACCATGTGGCTGGTTGTTAGCAAGTTACTTACCACACAGCCACTCCTGCGCCTATATATAATGATCTCAAGAAAACTATACGTTTGCCCATCCGATTAGCAACATTTGTATTGTTTTGATGACTATTTGAAATGCATATATATTATACATACAGTGTGTGTGTGTGTGTGTGTGTGTGTGTGTGTGTGTATTACATATATACTTTAGTACTATATTTAACTATAGTCATTAAGTTAAAGTGTGTGCGAATAAAAAAAAAAGTTATGTAAGCTAGTTTATTTACAACTTGCAAAATGTTTCACCGAGGATATGACAAAGTTAGCGCTAGAACAAATCCAAGTGATACTAGAAGCTGCATTGCTATTTCCTAAATGAAACATCTTGCTAGCTGTAAGTAAATTCTGAAGTAACGTATAACACACACTCACACACATCCATATGAGCTTCAAGGCGATATATATATCTAGCAGTTATATAAACAGGGCAAATTTAGCTATTTCTCTATTTCGCCGTAGATAGAAAAAGATAATGAACAGCTTCAATTGCTTTTCGAAATGGGTTCCTATCAGAGGTGCCCACATCAATATCGTCAATTCTAGGGAAACAAGCAGCCAGTATGTGTGTGCGTGTGTGTTTGTGTACGTGCGCGCGCGTATATCCTTTCGGGGTCGATAAATTAAGTACCAGTTACGCACTGAGGTCGATGTAATCGACATAATCCCTTTGTCTGTCCTTGTTTGACCCCTCCACGTTTAGTCCCTTGTAGGCAATAAAGAAATACAAAATAATTATAAGTGAAGAAAATATTACCCAACTGTCTAATATAATTTTAGTGATCTTTCAAAGTAGTTTGGATGACTAACTACTCTCTGCATTATTATAATCCTTAAGCAAAGCATAGACTACACCCTACTTGCCTAAATAAGTAAACACTGTTATTTACTTTGTCTTGTGACCTTTCACTAGCATCCACTCGCTGCTCACTCATTACTATATTCATTACAGCGAAGGAGCTTGTACATGATCGTGATCTACTAAAGTAGTAGCTATCTTCCTCTCGAATCAGACCGTATTAAGAAGAAAAAAAAAGGTACTGGGTTATGTAGCCCTTGATATAATGCGTATTGTTGTTGGCACCCCGTCGCTTACGACGTAGAGGGTTCCAGTTGATCCGATCAATGGAACAGCCTGCTCGTGAAATTAACGTGCAAGTGGCTGAGCACTCCACAGACACGTGTACTCTTAACATAGTTCTCGGGGATATTCAGCGTGACACAGTGTGACAAGGCTGACCCTTTGAATTGCAGGCACAACAGAAACAGGAAAAAAGAGTGAGAGAAAGTTGTGGTGAAAGAGTACATCAGGGTTTGCCACCATCCCCTGCCGGAGCCTCGTGGAGATTTAGGTGATTTCGCTCAATAAACACTCACAACGCCCGGTCTGGGAATAGAAACCGCGATCCTACAACCGCGAGTCCGCTGCCCTAACCACTGGGCCTCCTTACAATGTGTAATAAAATCAATATATAAATACGCAGGTATAGTTGTGTTTTAACAAAACTAGCTTTTCAACCACGTGGTTTCGGGTGCAGTTCCATTGTGTGCATCTTGGGCAATTGTCTTCTACTATTATTGCGAGGCCACCAATACCACGCAAGCAAATTTGTTTGATAAGAACTATCTTAAAGACCGTTCAATCTATCTATCTATCTATCTATCTATCTATCTATCTATCTATGTATCTATACATACATACATACATACATACATATGTGTTTGTGCGTGTGTGTTTTTGTGCCTATATTTGTCCCCGCTCCATCGCTTGACAACCGGTATTGGTTTATCCCTGTAACTTAACGCTTCAGCAAAAAAAGACTAACAGAGTAAATACTAGACTCAAAAAATAAGAACGCGGGTTGGTGGTACTTATTCGACCAAAACACCTCAAGTGCAATGACTGAAACAAGTAAAAGATAAAAGGTTAAAGAAATAAATAAAATATTTAGTGCAAACCAAGCGATCGCGTACTCCCCTGTTGCTTTATCTTGAATAGAAATTCAATATAATCGCAGATAAGGCTGTCATCTTGTAATCACAACTGGTCGTTCATAGAACGACATATCTATGTCTCAAATTACAATGTGTGATAGGAGTTCTGCATTGAGTACCGGAAATTCTGATAACTTGTTCCATATTATTGACTCTCAATGTCCCGCGCCGAGTATAGTACTCGTGGGGTAGTTCTGGTCGTATGATGCAAATGTGGCATTGTTTATTTTAAAAAAGAGGAAGTCCTTTGCAATAAACAAACCCAGGCGCAGAACCTAATCCAACGACACATACACATTTATAAAGAAAAAGCAAAAAAAGTAACAAAAAGAATTACACACCTGTGATTGATAACTATATTATATGTTATAGAGGTGTGGCGAGCGCAGTGTAACTGAAAGCGATGCTACTTTCGAGCAAAATCGTGCACCTTGATTTCGAATCCTGGTTGTAGCTTTTTCACGTTACTCTCGCTGTTTTTGTCCAAACACACAAAGTGTGCAAACTTAGACAGAAAATGTACTGAAGAGGAAATATGCCGATACTTATGAGCATTAGGGAGGATTCTTACAATATTGGAGATATTTTATTTATTTTACTAGTTTCAGTCATTTGACTGAGGCCATGCTGGAGCACCGCCTTGAAGAATGTTTAGACGAATGTATCGACCCAGTACTTAATGTTTTTAAAGCCTGGTACTTATTCTATGGATCTCGTTTTATCTGAACCGCTAAGTTACGAGGACGTAAGCACACCAACAGCGATTGTCAAGTGATGGTGGGAAGACAATACAGACTCAAAGACACACACGTAAGTATATATAAATGTACACATATACGACGGGCTTCTCTCAGTTTCCGTCTACCAAATTTACTCAGGAGGCTTTGGTCGGCCTGAGGCTATAGTCGAAAACACTTGCCTAATGTGCCACGTAGAGATACTGAACCCAGCACCATGTGGTTAGGAAGCAGGCTTCTTACCACACAACTAAAGATTTAAATTTTGATTTGAGCTTCTTGCGCTTTTTTATAGTTCACTTAGTCATGTGTTTGGTGAGATATGAAGAGTATTGGTTAACATGAAGAGTTAAACCAGAGTGAAACAGTTAACAAGGAAAATCTTTGTCATCAATAGGAAGTATTGCACAAAAAACAAAATTGCAGAAACTCACCGTTCATTAATCAATTGTAAAGAGATATTTGCTCTTACACGATGATGTTTGTGAAGTCCCTTATAAAATATTAAGGCAATAAAAAGAAAAAAAATTGCCTCACCTTCCTTACTCTCCTAACCTTCCTCCATCTGCCCATCATCTTTTCACATCATTACAACATTATTTAGAAGGAAAACGGTTTATTAATTAGGAAGAAATTAACAATGATATTGAGTGTTTCTTTGCTTCGAAATCCATGGAATTTTATATACGACGAGGTCAGCAATTTGCCCACTAGATGGTATCATCTCTAATTAATAATGAGTGGAAGTACTATCTTGATTAAATATATTAGGTAAGACCAAAAAATACTTTTTCTCTCGTTCATCTTGAAATATGACAGAACTTTTTCTTCCAACCTAACATATACTTTATTAATGCTGCATACCGTGTCATTGCGGCTTGTCGAGTTATGAATCCTGTTGTCTGCTAGTTTGTATCTTATTGCCAGTGTTACATTGTGTCCATGGTCACATGACCTAGCTATGAATAGTTAAGATTGTATTAGTATATATAATAAAGTGAGCATTAACAAAAATCTAATTATAAATAAATCTACTGTAGGCACAAGGCCTGAACTTTTAGTGCAGGGGATTAATCGATTACAGCGACCCTTGTGTTCAACTAGTACTTATTTCCACGACACCGAAAGGAACAAAGGCAAAGTCGACGTCAGCTTACAACGTCAAGTTGGAAGAAATGCCACTCAGCATTTTGTCCGGCGCGTTAACGATTCTGACAGCTAGCTCCCTTAATCTAATCATAAATTGTCCTTTCTACTACAGGCACAAGGCCTGATATTTGTGGGGCGGGGGCTAGTCGATAAAGAAATCGATCCCAGTGTTCTGCTGGTACTTAGTTTGTAGACCATGAAAGGATAAAAGACTAAGTCCGGTGCGCTAGCGTTTCTTATTTCTTTATTGCTCACAAGAGGCTAAACACAGAGGGGACAAACAAGGACTGACAAAGGGATTAAGTCGATTACAATAACCCCAGTGCGTAACTGGTACTTAATTTATCGACCCCGAAAGGATGAAAAGCAAAGTCGACCTCGGCGGAATTTGAACTCAGAACGTAACGGCAGACGAAATACCGCTAAGCATTTCGACCGGCGTGCTAACGTTTCTGCCAGCTCGCTACCTTAATCTAATTATAAATTATTAATATCATTCAATCTTGAATTATTGATAGTGCATATATATCAAGTATGATACATAGATGGCTATTTCAATAAAATACTGCATCAATT
The DNA here is from genome assembly GCF_001194135.2 of Octopus bimaculoides. Taxonomy (NCBI): domain Eukaryota; kingdom Metazoa; phylum Mollusca; class Cephalopoda; order Octopoda; family Octopodidae; genus Octopus; species Octopus bimaculoides. The sequence goes on from NC_068988.1 coordinate 55,831,156, forward strand.
GCGTATTCTAGACCTTTAATCAACCGGATGGCAATTAGCATCATCAATGAATGCTTTATTCCCTCCTCCCTATATCAGAGATGACCAACTTTCGTCCGAACATGTAGTAAGCTGCGAGTACATGCCATTGAAAAGGACCAGAAAAACCGAAATGCACCTGCCGCTCTCGCTGACCGCTGGGACGATTTTCGTTTCTTTCCAATGGTCATTGTGTTTTTAACACAGCAAGTCTCGAGAGATGTTATCTCAGGACAAATACTGCAGTAAGTGGCCTATCAATGGTGTGTATATACACTAAGTAAGATACATATATGGATGTTCTAATTATTAATGATTATGTGGAGAGAAAAAAGACAGGATTAGCTCTATAACCAGTTTTAATCGTTTCTGCAAGTACGTAAAATAAAACTCCAGACAGTAATTATAAATCGATATCTGGGTAGAGAAGCAACTCGTTACAGGGAGGCTTCACCAGTACTGTAATTGACAAGTATTTCATTCGTTTGCTATACTTATTTCAGCTGTATCATCGGACATACTAAAAGCCACCCCGGATCTCAACCTCGAACTAGAAACACTCAGTTGTCTCGGTCTGCTAAATCTTTTGGATTCATATAATGGCCGCAATATTAAACTCTTCATCCACTCAGTACCCACCAAAGGGTAGATAATCTTCTCGATTATCTTTATATCCTCTTTCATCTTTTACTTGTTTCAGTCACTGCACTGCGATCCATACTAAGGCACCATCTTGAAGGGTTTAGTCGAACAAATCGACCCCAGTACTTATTTTGAATCTACCATTTATTCTATCAGTCTGTTTTGTCGAACACACACACCCACACAAACACACACACACACACACACACACACACACACACACATGCGCGCAACACACACACATATTCACGGGCTTCCACACAATTTTCATCTGCTACATTCACTCTCGAAGATACCGCACAGTGGGACTGAATCCAAATCATATGGTACCAAAGCCAGCTTTCTAACTACGTAACCATACATTGTAGGGTAGAAAGTTTTAGGGAGTTGCAGATCTAAGGAGCTAAAAGATTCTATTTTGTATGAGTCTACATATTGTACAACACTCGCCATAAATATACTCGTGCTTTATTTGACTAAAAACTTCACTTAGAAAAGTATGACACAAAAGATTTATCTTAAATCTTTTGAATAAAAATCGATATTTAAGTTGCTGTTATGAAAGCCCAGAACAAATTAAATTAAAATTTCACATTTAATATCCATTATATGTTTTACCTGAGTAAATTGTAACCATTACAATCGATGACTTGTGCATGAATGAAGCTTTGGTTTGTAGATACATTGTCAGTCACCTGATAAAAATTGTTTAGGTTTGTCTCACGTGAAGATTAAAGATATATTGTAGCGTTTAAAATTAAATTTAAGAAAGTTTCAGTGCACTTTGAACGTGCTTTCCGCTCTAGTTGCTTTCATTGTTTCTTCTAGTGTATTTTTGTTTGATCTTGTCGTACTAGTTGTTCTTGGTGTTGTTGCTGTAAAACAAAAGCTTATCATTATTAATAAAGATAAAAATATTGTTGTAATTATTGTTATCGATTCTGTTGCTTTTGTTTTGTATCAATAATAACAGTAATTGTAGCATTAGCAATAACAGTTGTTGTTGTTATCGTCGAGATTTTTGTAGTTTTTGTTATTGCTGTTGTTGTTGTTGCTGTTGTTGGTGTTAATGTTAACGAAAAGATAATGAAGAAAACATTTTTTTACTGTTGTAATTGTTTCATATTAGAAGATGCAGCAGTACAGTAGTAGCTGTTGCGATTGTTGAACTACTACTACTACTACTACTACTACTACTACTACTACTACTGCTGATGTTGCTGCTGCTGCTACTACTACTACTTCGTCATCATATCATACAGTTTCCTTACGCCAGGTCCACGCACTGTAAATAATTGCTGTTGATCTTTTGCTGTTTGTTCGTTTAATATCGTTTGATAAAAGGCTCCTTTCATGACTGGAGGAATGTTGATTCAACTTATTCCCATACCAGAGGGGTGGGGGTGATGGTGGTGATAGTGAGGACGGTGGCGGTGGCAGTTATAGTGAATATGTATGTGTGTTTGTGTGTGAGGCTCGTTTGGTTGTGTCGACAATCAAACAATGGCGTCGTTCTATTTCCGGTGAAACGGTGTTGAAATGTCTGCTGAATTAAAACACCATGTTTGTTTGACTAAATCTCTAACAAGGCTGTTAACAACAACACTTAATAATGCTTAATATCTCACCTCTACTTCTGTGAACTGTCACGTGATTGATATCAAAGGCAAGACAGACAACCAATATTACAACATGATAATAATAATAATAATATTAACAACAAAACAGCAGCGGCTAAGAAGACGCAATAAACAACAAATAAATTAGTCAGATAAACACAAACATTTTTCTTTTGACCTGGTAAAACCGTCAAAGGAGTTTAACGAACGAAGGATTGATATGAAATATCAGAGTAAACAAATGAGACGCTAACACACGCATACATACATACTCGGAAACGCATACTCCTACTTCTAGATACATACACATATTCACACACACTATTGCCAATATCTACTGCACCTTAGTATTATCATAGAAATAGAATAGAATTATTATAGAAATACCGCCATGTTGTCATGAGTACACGTAAACATATACACTCAGAAATAATTAAATTTAAACGAGCAAATCGCTCACAAATGTGCGTACGTGCGTGCGTGCGCGCACGCGTCTGTGTGTACCTACTACATGCACATATATACTCATATCTAAGCTATTGTTTATATATATATATATCAACGGATACATGAATGCGCACACGCATTTAGCTGCATAAATGAATTTAATTTAAAAATGAGTTTACACACAGTACGTTCATAAATTCGTACATACATATATGTACATACATAATGAATACAGACAGACACACACACGTGTGTGTGTGAGTGTGTGTATACATACTTAATGTATACAGACACACATACACAAGCATACATATGCATGGACACGAAATGTATGCATTTATAACATAAACGTACGTTTATGATATATGTTTGTATGTATGCGTATTTACAGATCGTCACGTATGCATACATACATACACATATATACGTATATTTTCATACACACACACACACATACACACTCATTTATATCGTACATCTGTCAAATGATCAAAGCAGGCCGAGTTTTAAAAATATCGGCTCTCCGACGGCAGCGTTGTGTCAGTTGGTGTCCAGTATTTGGCAGAGGACCAAACAAAGTGTCATTTCACTCTTGCTGACCCAGTCCATTTCCTTTGATACGAGGAATACATACTGAGGGAGGAACATAACCCATCATTTCAACTATGTCTACGGAAATACTGCATAAAACTTTGCGATTTGCTAAATATTCTTTTCTACTCTAGGTACAAGGCCCGAAATTTTTGGGGAGGGGCCAGTCGATTAGATTGACTCCAGTACGCAACGGGTACTTCATTTATCGTCCTCAAACGGTTGAAAGGCAAAGTCGACTTCGGCGGAATTTGAACTTAGAACATAAAGACAGACGATATACCGTTAAGCATTTCGCCCGGCGTGCTAACGTTTCTGCCAGCTCGCCGCCTTTCGATTTGCTAGATATTACCAAAACACTCTGCACAGAAGTGTCATGTACGAGGGTGAGCTGAAAAGTTAATAGGCTGACGATGAAGAAATGATATTAGAGCTGTGAAATATTGCATTCATCAATTTAAACTCTCCTTATTAATAATAACAATGTTTCTTTCCAGGTAAACTGACATCTGAATGTTAAAAGTAGACGTCAAAGGTAAATAGTTGTGACTTCTCTTGAAAATCGACAAAATTTGCCATTGTAGTGTTATCAAATGCTTGCAGAAAAATGGTTTAGCCCCAATGATATTCATGATGATTTGGTTGCTATGCTTTATCAACGATGCAAAAGTGGGCAGAGGACAGAACGAAGGAAATGTCTTGAGTGTTACGTATTGTGTGTGCAATATAGATTTCTGACCAACACAAAACCTCAAATCTGGTGGATCGGTATAACCGATTAGATCGACTTTGATACTTTACTGGTGTTTATTTTATCGACCATAGAAAGGTGTCGACATGATCGACCTAGGAAGCGTCTGAACTCGTGGCGTAAAGGTGTGTAGCTAAATATCATAAGGCATTTCCTCCGTCACTCTACAGATACTGCTAATCCATCGCCATTAGAGGCTGTACAATATAAGAATGTACTGAAGGTTGAGTGTGACTGATCAGGAAGAACGATGAGCTTAAAAGGTATGAACCAATATGTGAAGAAGAGACGATTGCTTTGGTATGGATATATCGCTAAGCATTTTGCTTGACGCGCTAACGATTCTGCCGGATGGTCTCATTCTGTCACTAATAATTCTTCCTACTATAGGCACAAGGCCTGAAATTTTAGGGGAGTGGACAGTTAATGACATTAACCTCAGTACTCAACTAGTAGTATTTTATCATCAACCCCGTAAGGATGAAAAGCAATGTCAACCTCGGCGGAATTTGAACTTAGAAGGTAAAGTCGAAAGAAATATCGCAAAGCGTTGTCTGCTGTGCTAACGACTCTGTCAGCTTATTCTGTCACTAATAATAAAATCACAATGCATACTATTCTTCTTTTGGGGTTGAGATACAACTGATTTCATCAATCCAGTGTTCGACTGGTATATCATCTCCTTGACCCAGAATGTATAACACATAGTGTGTATGTGTGTATATGTGTATGTTTGCGTGTGTTTGTGTGTGTGTGTGTGTGTGTGTGTGTGTGTGTGTGAGAGAGAGAGA
>NC_068988.1:55836024-55840795 GCF_001194135.2 Octopus bimaculoides
AGAGAGAGAAAGAGAGGTAGTAGTGTGGGATATGAAGGAAATCATATAAATATATGCAGGAATGTACAGGAAAAAAACATCTTGAGATTTCAATAAATCCTTTTGATTTTCATGAAAGTTCTGCTTGTTTGTTCCCATTTCTTATGCATATTTAAACATAGACACATAAACATACACACAAACAGTACGTACACACAGACAAACCCACACAAAAACACACGAATATACATATATTCACGTAAACAAGCATACTTGTTGATACAGTGTCATAAGATAGGCATTTTCTCAATTTTTAATCATATCTCCACCTTCTTTCTACAGAAACGTTGACAATTGAGAGAGTCGCAACGCAGTCACTAGCATACTAGAAATAGTAACCAGATTTATCTCAAATCACATCTTTCTGCCATCAATAAAGAAGTGTGCATTTAACAACAGTATCACTGATATAACACAAGACGGAATGAAGCACCTATGATCCTATATTTCCTCAATCATTACTGAGTCGGGGTTAAACAGCAGCAACAACATCAACAACAACAATACAGACACAGACTCTTTTTTCTCTCTCTCAATCTCGTCCCCCCTCCCCACCGCATACATTATTTCAACAATTTGGCCATTAAGGCCTTACAAAGAGGGGACGAACAAAGACAGACAAACATAAAGTAGCTGCGGGCTGGACGCAGACATTAATGGGATGAAGGTGATAACAGCAAAGATGAAATAATAACGGGAGGGGTACCAGCACCCGCCGACCTATAGCCCCTCGAAAACATTGTTCATTTGAATACAATACAAAATCAATCAAAAAGTTCAATCTTCCTAGCCCGGCCAACCAAGCAGGACTCCTGCTGCATGCATGAAAACCCGTGTTGGCTGGGCCGGCACAACGGAGACCGCATACATGTACGCATGTACATAAACACATACATATTAATTATAAATTAACATCATGTTTTAAGAATATCGCTAAATCAATTCCAACATGGAAGAAGAACAATAGTTAACAGATAAGTTGTTATGACGAGTATAGACGAGAACCTCTCGTTAAACCCTACCCTGATTGCAGCCAAATAACTAAAAGAATAAAAGTATTGCAACGTTAAATGATTTAATAAAATATAATTGCTTTATATAATTTTATGAGGTTTTCTATATTTTATGTAGTTCATGTACTGTGTTTTATACTTTTAATATTGTATATGCATATAATTTTAATCTCTACCGCCAGTTAACTCGAACAGTCTGTTAAAACAGATACTCTTTCCCTATAAATACGTTTTAACGCGGATAAACTTATTTCTCCCCACCTCCCTCTCTGTTTCTTTTTATACACACACACACACACACTTGTTTATCTTTATTTCAGCTTTCCCATGTTATTAAAAATGTTCCGAAGATTTCTTTATCTTTTATTAGTGATTCTGTTTTATGACTACGCCCTCGTTTGAGATGAATCGTTTAACCAGAGAGAACGCACATGAAGCTGCAAGATTGCCCTAGTCCTAAAAATCGTTATTGAGATTTCCCCCTTTTTTCTTCTGAATTTTATTTATCTTCAGCAAATTGATTTCAATGAGGAGGGAAAAGAGGAGCAATCCAGTGGATTGAAAATGTGTAACCAGGTGCGAACCACGGTCATCGACATAGAGAGAGAGAGAGAGAGAGAGAGAGAGAGAGAGAGAGAGAGAGAGAGAGATGGGGGACTTTATTTTCCACCTGGCACAAGGTGGAAACATAGATATTCATTTCAAATGAGGCTCTTTCCTGCTTACTTTCAAATATTACAGTCATAGACAATCTTTTCTCTTCAGCGTAAGTTTGAATGTTGAATGAAAATATTATCTTCCTGATAGTGTTACAAAACGTTTCTTAGCTTGTTCTACTACATATAATACACACAAGGTTATATCAAATGGCTTCCGGATCAAACCTACTATTTGTACACCAGTACTTCAGTAAGCATTGAATTTAATATGTTGTTTATATTAACACATCATTCCTTTCGAAATAGTCTCCTTGGAGACGTAGAGAATGATTGATCGAATGCGTCTCCCACACCTCAAAAGCACCACGGAAATCCTTGTTCGGAAGACCCGTTTCCTGCTGCGATTCCATACGAAATTCATCTGCTGCCTCGAAGCGATGTCTCTTTAAATTTCAATAGACCATTTGGACTTATGCCCACAAGGAATAGATAGATCTGCTTGACTTAACGTCTTGTGTTTTAACATTGAGCAAAAAGTGGTGGATCTATTAAATAACCACCGAACAGGAGAGCATGGAATGCCGGCCATTTTTGTTCATTGCCAAATGGATCCCCTTCAGTCATGAATGACCGAAGGGATTGCATCTAGAAAGTACCCCTCCGAGGTACAAGTCTAAGCAAAGTTGTCTATGGAAATCAGCAGTGACCTATGCATACCAGCCTCCCCTTTCCACGCCACCGATGTTAACCATAGAAAAGACAAAGGCTGATACAACTTGGTACCAGTGACGTCGCAACTCATTTCAACTGCTGGGTGAACTGGAGCAACGTAAAATGAAGTGTCTTGCTCAAGAACACAACGCACAGCCTTGTCTGAGAATCGAAATCACTACCTCATGATTGTGAGCCCGACGCTCAAACCACTGAGCCATGCGACTTCACTCATGGTCAAAACAGCTAAGAATATTCTAGTGAATATCTTGGCAGACCTCATTACTAATACCAACTATGTGAGCGACCTGATGGATTGCTCATCAATGGTGCTAATGAAAGAGACCGTGACTTTTTCACTATTTATCTAATGATTGTCGTCTAGACGTTAATAATGTAGAACTGATTCTCAGTTTGACGTGAAACACGCATGACACTCAAAAATCTAGTGTATAACTGAAAGAACGTTTTTCGAAAAATGAACAATACATTTACAAGGATCTCACAAGGGTCTAAAAAACTAGACAAAGCATTTTAAGAGACTCACAAGGGTCTCAAAACTGGACAATGCATTTTTAAGAGTCTCACAAGAGTCTCAAAAACTGGACAATGCATTTCTGAGAGTCTCACAAGGGTCTCAAAAACTGGACAATGCATTTTTAAGAGACTCACAAGGGTCTCAAAAACTAGACAATGCATTTTTAAGAGTTTCACAAGGGTCTCAAAACCTGGACAATGCATTTTTAAGGGTTTAAGCAAACTTGATAGAAGCCTTTTGTCTGAATTGGTCAGTATCGTAAAAATACTGTAGCCGTTCTAATAGTGTGACAAAACTTTGCATATTAGATTCTACCAGCTACAGGTACAAGGATTGTACTTTTGGTGGAGGATGCTAATAGATTAAATTGACCACGGTGCCCGACCGGTAATTATTCTATCGATTCCAAAGAATGAAAGGAAGTCTGTGAGCTCATAACGAGCTTGCATATTAATTTAACATATTTAGCTACTGCGAAGTCCACTTGTACATTGGATCAATTGGTTGACGCCCAAAGATCCTCAACTGCACACACACACACATGCACATGAACAAATACACACACACATAGTGCGAAGATGAAGATTATTAATCAACTCACAACTCCGAGGAACTGTTTTATTGTAAGTGTTGTAAGTGTTACTGCAAGTGTTATTGCAAGTGTTCATGAATATGATCACCAATGCCTACATTGTTCGATGTATACTTCTTTATTGAAGACGGTAGGGTGTGAACTGGAAGGAGATTTCGCTGCTATTTCAGCATGTCATGCAACCGGCGAGACCCACTCTGTGATTCTATATGAGTCAGTAGTAGGTAAAACGATGACTGAAAATGAAGGAATGTCTACGTATGTGACTATTTAAATGAAGACAGATGAGAGAGACTATATCTGAAAGCGAGTCTGTGTGCGTATGTGTATGCCTATGGCTGTTTGTGTGAATATGCCTATAGGTATGGGTATGTATACCAGTATATGCATGATTATGCGTGTGTATGTGTACGCGTACACAGTTTGTATGAGATGGGAATATCAAAATTTTCATGAAAATCAAAAGCATTTGATGAAATTAAATATTTTTCCTGTACATTCCTGCATATCATTCATATCCCACCCTACTTCGCTCTCTCTCTCGCTTTCTCTCTCTCCCTCTTTCTATTTCATATCCCCCCCTCTCTCTTTCGCTGCCATTCAATCTTTGCCTGTCACATACATGCTTTGATACACATGTACACACATACATAGAAACACCCTCTCTCACATTTGCTCTTTTGCTCTCTCTTGCTCTCACTTTTTTTTCTCCAGCTTTCTCTCCATGTCTCTTTCACTCTCTCCCTCTCTCTCTCTCTCTCCCTCTCTCTCCCTCTCTCTCCCCCTCTCTCTACCCAAATACGTACATTTTTCTTTCGCCATTGTCATCATTCGCTCTTCCTCCCATCTTGTCTTCTTCAGTTTCTCCTTCACATATGCACACATTTTACATAGACACACACAGACACGCACATAAACACACACACACTCACACATATACGCATATATATATGCTCATATAGACATACATACATACATACATGCATACATACACACACATCGTTCCCCTCTCTCTCTTACAGTTATACATACACGCACACAAACTCACACAGCCCCAACATTTACATAACCATATACCGTTATACATTTCACGCACCTATATCTCTGTCTTTATTTCTTAGAATTACACAGAAACATATTCACACACACACACACACACACACACACGCACGCACACACACGCACACACACGCACACACACACACACACACACACACAC
>NC_068988.1:55841651-55842462 GCF_001194135.2 Octopus bimaculoides
ATAAAGTTATAAATTAGGGTATCTAAGAGATACCACTACGCTGGAAATAGCAGCAAAAAATGGCTCTAAAACCACATTAAATATCTCTTTGTCTTCTCTCATGGTGCTGTATGAACATTTAATGTCGTTTTAGAGTCAAGTCTTGGTTTCTATTTCCAGCGTGGTGGTATCTCTTAGATACCCTAAATTATAATTTTGAATAATAATTATTACCTTTGAGGTTTTTATTCCCATGCTGACCACCTGATAAGATCGGTATTTTAAATAACGATCTTATCCTTATATATATATATATATATATATATACATACAGGTTTATTAAGTATATGATTTAACTTATTAAACAAAGTTCAACAAATTCAATCATATTTTACGTAGATGAAGGAGATTAGATGTTAATATGGATGATAATTCATTTTATTCATGTTGCTATACGATCGTTTCATACAGAAAGACAGTAAATTTATTTTAAGAATCTGAGTTGTCCAAAAGTACTCTCGTCAGTAGCCGAAAATAAGAAAAATAGCTAAAGAGACGTTAGGATTACATAGGTATGGTGTTCTTACTCATTTTGGCTGCTAACACTTTTTTCTGCAAAATTGGGGTAACTTATCCTGTTCAGGCTATATTATTAGCATTATCCTGCATTTGAGAATTTAAAATCACTTTAACTTTCTAAGGCATCTCAACGCTTCTAAAGCGTTTGTTTGTTTACTTTCATCGTAATTTGAATTTAACATGTATGTGTATACAATATATATGAATATGTATATATATATGTATACATACATACATACATATATATATATGT
>NC_068988.1:55842472-55845855 GCF_001194135.2 Octopus bimaculoides
TTATATATCCAGTGAGAAAAGTCTTGTAGATTTCATGATTTAAAGCTTTTCTCTCCCGCTTCCTCTCTCTCCCGTACTCTCTCTCTCTCTCTCTCTCTCTCTCTCTCTCTTGTGTTCTTTATCCTTTTTTTTCTTTAATTCTATTCTCTAGATCTCATTCTGTGGATGTCCTTTAAAAACTATTATCTTTCTAATACGTTGTCCGAGGAAAGTTAGAATACACACCTTGCGTTGTATCAGAGTAGGTGGTTCGAGTCCTTTTCTGTATCTATTGGAATTTATATATGCTTTATATTTAATATCATTTTATGCCAACCACCACCTCTTGACAACTGGTAACTTCCCTGTAACTTAGCTGTTCGTCAAATGAGATCGATAGAATAACTACCAGGTTTTAACAAAATAACTACTGGGGTCGATTTTTCGACTAAATCCTTTAAGTTTTAGTCGAACAAAAGGCCGCAGTCCAATGAGTGAAAGGAGTAAAAGGTAATATATACATACATACATACATACATACATACATACATATGTGTGTGTGTGTGTGTGTGTGTGTGTGTGTGTGTGAGAGAGAGAGAGAGAGAGAGAGAGAGAGAGAGAAACAGACAGACATAAAGAGAGAGACAGAGAGACAGAGAGACAGATATTTTTAAAATCCATACCCAGAATATCCTCTATAAAATTAGCATTACAAAGAAGACAACTATCATAAAGGAAACGTCTGTCCATAACATATATACGAACAATGTAGCAGACGCTATAAAACAATAAAAACAATAGTCTGCAGAACAATATAGAAACACAGTCAAACCGATAAGTATAATATGCATTGTACCCCAAACTATACATAAAGTGTATCACTTGAGCGAAGTTCTCTCCAGCTATACCAAAATCTCATAAAATATATACAATGTGCTTTATTACACTAAGTCATAAACTAGCATCGATAATATATAACAAAAGCAAAAGAATTTAAATTTCCCCCATAAACAGCAAACTACTAGCCTAAAAACCACTGGACAAATTTCAGATAAATCAATGGTTTTTAAAAAATTTATATGCAGATATGTTTTTTTTTTTTACGACTGTAATTGTTATGGAAGGCAGAGATACTCCAGTTTCTCACTCGTTGACAGCGTTTTTACAAAACGGAGTCATTATAGCGCAGTATATTACATAATTATATGATACAAAACAATAGAAAATATATATGTTGACAGTACAGCTATCGCATTAAGAAATTCTCGTGCAACTAAAATGTTAAGGGAAATATACTTATAGTTAGACACGACACAACAAAAAACCTAACGCTGATATCGGTGCCTTGCTGCAAAAGAACTGTTTTTGTTTTATTTGATTGACCTCAAGAAAAGCGAAAAATCCGAAGGGTTTCGAACTCAGAATATGTTAAAATGTAAGTAAATATAAATTCTGCAAAACTGAAGCTGATATATAAACATTTTTTTTTCTTTAATCTACCTTTAGTGACAAAAGATGAAGTTAAACACGCGAAAAATTATTTGACTTAGTATATTTATCCTTCACTACCCTCTTTTTTCCGGTGATAAGGATTAGCTTAAGTGAAGTTTGACTACTGTTATTATCCAGAGTTTAAAAAAAGTGTTTCCTTGTGCAACGACAGTGTTGCAACCATGCAGTAATTAATATTGCTGTTCGGTGATGAACGGATGACAAAACACATTTTAATTGATGGCAGCTTATCCTCAATGAAGCTGTTTTTCAACTAAATCCTATCTATTATTTAGCCGATCGGTATAGCTCATGATGGATATAAAATAATTTTGGGATTTAAATGTTTCGTATATTTAGTTTTGTCATTAGTAGATACGAGATAACTGGAGTTATTTTTAACCCCGGGTTACCATAGATCAATAAATCTCTGACGAAAAACATGGTGTTGGTCTTCCATCTTTTCTGCTATCAGACAATCTCAGATGATATTATCAAAGGTGACTTTTTTTTAAATGGCAGAATGTAATTGTAGGAAGATATGACCACTATTTCTAGCAGAATGTGTGACCACATAGAAGCTCTTTCATTGGCTCAACATGATAGTTAGGCTTAATTTGTGCCGAGCGAGAAACTGGGTTGCAGGGATACACGTCAATTTGGATCTGTCCCGCCATGAATAAATAAATAAATAAGCAAATAAATAAATAAATGATTGGAGCTTCGTTGAAACAGCATTCCTTTGTATTTACTAACAACTCAGACAAGTTTAAACTATCAGAAGATAAGATCTATGAAACACCGGATTGCATGCATTCTTACAGAGCACAGAAGGTAAAGAATGCAGATAGTGTGAGAAAACAGGTGTTGAAACATTCAAAGTTCATGTGAACAAAGTATCATGGTGCTGAACCACGTGAGAAACATTTTTTTAGCTGAAGAATTACACCGTTGAAAAAAAAAAAAAAATCAAAAAAAAAATCAACAGCACCAACAACAACAAAAATGTAGACATTTTATTTTTAAACTTATGATGTATTAAACAGGAATCCCATAAGGGAAAATGAAGCTAAATCTATTTTGAATTTATCTAGCAAAGAAGAAAAATAATAATAAAAATATTTTGAATTAGCACAAAACAAAACCTTGAACCGTCTTTCTGTCTTATTTAAAAAAAAAAAGTACTTAAGGTCATAGTAAAGTTTCTAGAACTTTTACGACAAAGCAGAACGTTTAAATTCTTCTGGTAATAGTAACAGAATTTAATTGGCTTCTCAAAGATAACAACTGCAAAAGCTCGATCTAGTTACTTCGACTTTTCATTATAAAAAGTTTCTTTATTCGAAATCTCAAAGGAGACGATTCTTACCTAGTGAAGAGGGGTGGATATCTAAATTTTTGAAATAATATCCATGATAATGTGGTGTTAAATGCTATAGTATATATAAAGCGATTTTATACACCCGTTTGTGGCGATTAGACATCTTTTCCGTTTGTCATTTCAAATCGACCTAATTTTGGGACGAGATAGGTTGAAACAGTCTACATCGCTTACGTGCAAAGATAATTTTTATTGCCATACTGCTTAAATGCATTTAAAGTAGAACTTCGAGAAGATAAGCATGTTATTGTCAGGAATATATCAGCAGTGTATGTAAATACGCTTTATTCGATTATTCGGTAATGCTAATAATAATAATAATAATAATAATAATAATAATAATAACAACAATAATAATAATAATAATAATAATAATAATAATAATAATAATAATAATAATAATAATAACAATAATAATAATAATAATAATAATAATAATAATAATAATAATAATAATAATAATAACAACAACAACAATAATAATAATAATAATATAATCCTTTTTACCAAAGGCTCAAGACCTGAAATTTTT